>NW_024962335.1:14557656-14563198 GCF_019238085.1 Lagopus leucura
GGAAGGGAAGGGAAGGGAAGGGAAGGGAAGGGAAGGGAAGGGAAGGGGATGAGCTTTGTATCCTACGGACACTTTCAACTTAGAGTTTCTTCTGGGACCACTGTGTAGAGACAAAAATGTAAAATATTTGAAAACAGAAAACAATGGAAATATTTTAGTTATATAACATGGGAATTTTCCAGAGTTTACACCTCTAAGTGTCAGTTCATCTAACCATCTTAGAAGAAATCATATAATTTTTGGAAACAATTGCTAATTCCAAATGAAAACATACATTTTGCGTAAGTACTGGAAAGCATGGAGTAGCAAATAACTTGTGTCATTCCAAATGAGTGGAAAGTTAGCTGCCTTACTGACACAAATTCTATTGCATTGCTAGCTGGAAAGTAAAATTATTCACAATTAACTTCAGATAATTCTCAAAGTTCTTCAAAAGAGCCTTCTATACCTGATGTTCTGATTCTAGAATACAGTTGTTAATCAGAAACTGAGAACAAGATCTGTAATGTTGTTTAATTTTTACTTCTCATTATTTTATTTTACGACGTACATCCATGTCCAGATATCATCCTCACTGGATATTTCAGCCCCATCAGGGAGTGAGATCCATTAACAAGGAAACCTTGTATCTGTCCTCCTACCACTAGCTTCCATAGGCCAGCAGGCTGAGAGGGGTTATGTGTCTTAGAGGGCCTACTGTGAGTCTCTGGCCACATTCTCAGAGGATAGCGCTGACTTCTCTGACCTTTTACAATTGTCCACATCAGTGTTTCCTTACTTCCCTCTTGTTTGCCCATTAGCAAGCATTTTAATGCAATGCTTTTACAGTACACAGTGGAGAAGGATGTTAGGCAATGCTGTAATGCAAGAATAATATGCAAGCTTAGGTGTTAGAATTTTATAGAATGCTTTCTAATCTATTAAACATAGTTACTGCACTACTACTACTGCAACTAGGAATCTGCTAAGTTATTCATTGCTCTCACTACACATTCCTGGCCTGTCCCTCTTGAAGCACTAATGTAAGATGTGTGCTTTTCATCTGTGTGTTTAATATAAAAAAATAAGCACTTGATGTGTTTTTTCCCACCTCTTAGTGAGCTTGTGAAGTAGACTAATACTGTAAATAGGATGTAATTAGCAACTTGCTATGAGTCTTTCAGCTTTTTCAGTTTCTTGCAGGTTTGGTCACTGTCCTCTGTTCTCACTTTCTACAGGTTATTCTTCAAATCCTGAGAAGATTTCTCTACATTTATTTTTTTATTATTTTGCTTTATTTATATATTGCAATAATTTTCAGTCTGGAACAATGAACAGGCTTAGGATGGTTTAGAAACTGTTTTTTGTTTCTATCATATTTCCTTTATATTATTCATTTTCAGAAGTAGGAAACCTTTGCATTTCTAGTGCTGATGAATAAGGGGAAAAAAGGATGATGAAGGAGAGAAAAAGTTATAATGAAAAGCTGGTTTGAAACACATATTAGGAGTAAAGTAATATCTAGAATTTAAAATTACTTACAGTTTCTGCTCACAAATTTTGAAGACCGATTTAGCCTAGGCAGTCACTTCTTTTTGCCTGCAATTTTAGAGTTAGGACTTTATTACTGCTGGTCCATTTCATCTGTGGCTGCCTTCTACTTCCCTCTTTTTTGAATTCTAGATAGAAGCTCTACAACCTTCATTCTATATGCATGCTTTGGCAGAACAACATTTAGGATTGATGATGTGATCTGTGTCTCCTACAGGTTTATCCAACAATATTTATCCACGAGACCTACATCCTGGCTCATGTAATTGTGTTTCCCCTCAGTTATACTTAACGATCCAGATTGGAGACTTGGATTTCTAAGAGGAGGTTCAAAGCAATCAGCACTGTGCCCTCATCACTACAGCTGTGCTTACTGTACTCAGCTCCTGTTGCTACTCTCATATCTGAGGCCTGCGAGCCCTGAATCATGCTTGCAAGTGGGGTAGAAAGCCCTGATATCAAAACAAACCCTCACTGAGAATAAATTTTCACAGAAGTTAGAAGAACAGTATTAGTGCCATGATTTCCTATCTTTTTCTATCTGCTCCCTGCTCACAATGTTATTGCAAATGTTTTTGTGGTTCATTTTATATTTGTTTGTCATTCCTAGGAACAGTTCCACTTCATTCTTTTAGGGCCACTTTCCTCTGTCATTTTTCTATTCAGATTAGCCATTTAGTACTTGTGGCTTCAGTTCAGCAAAGCACTTAAGCTCACATTGAAGCAAATACATTTTAAACATGCAGTGACGTATGTTGTTGATATATCATTAAGACTTAATTTTTATATGGACAGAGTGCCTAGCAACCCTACCCTGTGCAAGGAATTCTGCTGCTCGTTATACTGTCACAAAGCAGAAAGACAAACATCATTCCCAAAAGCTTCGGATTCTGAGCTTTACATACTGTACATTCTCTGAATGTGTTATGAATATTAATTTGTGTAACCACTGCATTATGCTGAGGGTTAGATGAGCTAAAATAGCTCCCATTTGTTGATGGTGAAAATTAAGCAGCAAAATGATTGTCACTGTCAGCCTTTCTGCAACAACACTGGCAGCTTACCCTATTATCTCCTCATGGACTAGGCTAGATGTACTTCATGTTCCCCCATTCCTCTGAATCTAGGTTTGACATCTATACCTAAATGCAACTTTCAGTGCTAGACGTGTAAATTGAACAGCTTGTCAATCAAGGTAAAAAATATCCAGGTACTATATTGATTACATAGCATAGAGAATTTGCAAGCTCTTAAATATACGTAGCAACAGATGATAAATCAGTGGAGCAAGGAAGACCAATCATTCAACTGAACCATCCATTTACATTACAGTATAGTTCTTGAATGATTTATTGTAATAGTAGTTTTTTTGTTGGTTGGTTGGTTGGGGTTTTCTGCTTGTTTGTTTGTTTGTTTTGTGTGTGTGTGTGTGTGTGTGTGTGTGTGTGTGCATGTGTGTTTCAGTTGATCAGTCTCTTCTGGTTTTGACAGTCAATCCAGAGAACTTTAATTCTGCCAAGTTGAAAAGGTCATGTTTCTGTGTGGCAAATCCTCACAGCCTGGACTTTGGAGATGCAAAACTAACATCAACATTTCACAGATATGTTTCATCTTGTGCTCTCCTGACACTGAAAATGCACAGTAATAGCAAGATTTTGTGTAATCTCTCCACCACTCACCTTCTCTCTCCACACAGTTTTAAAGATGAAATGGGAATGGATCTGCAGGGCAATTATTCTGTAGCAGGTCAGTTAATTATGTCCAAACAGCCTCATACACTCCAACATTAGCTCTGTCTGCAATTGTTTAAAATTAGGCTGATACTGAGAAGATATTTAATCCTACTGCTGCCCAATGTTGAGAGCTCTACACCTCTCTGATGCCTATGATGATGGTCATTATTAGAGGAAGATTAGCAAATAAGAAGTTTTATGGGTTTAATCTACCAAGCAAACCCTGTATTTAGTTGCCAGAGACTTGAGTGTGCCCATCACATGTGCAAATCTCCCATGGTCCATCTGGTAAACGTCAGCCAGTTGTTACTATGAAGAAGTAATTGGAATATCAAAGCCCCTGAATAAAGTTATGGCAGGGATCCTTCTCATGTTCAGAGACCAGTTCATGTAAAAAGGCAAATTTCCTTTTTTTTAGCCTAACCTGCAGATATATTTCAACAGATTTACCCACAACATTGTCTATATTTTTGTGTGTGTTGTAGCACATACAGTGAAATGTCTTGCTAGGAGACTTAAAAGGTATGCTTCTTATTGTAACTGAAGAGATTTTGTGGTTAAGAAATAAGGGTTCATTTTCCAGTCTTGCTATATCCCATGTGTGACCTAGTGTTTTGGTTTCAAACAATGGGATTAAGATGGTGTTGCAGTCTCTTCTCCCATTACTCTGTGTGGATTTGTAACCCTTCCAAGACAGTGACTGCTCCCAAATCTTTGCTTGCAGAAACCTAGTGCTGCTTGCAGACCACAGCCTTCCTATGCCAGTACAGCAGACACTGTAAATTATAACATGGATTCTTGTAAGCTAGTTCACACATGAATGGCTGGTAGTTAAGTTTTCCCTTAACTTCCAGGGATAAATCCCCTTCCTAGGCTGTGACACCACTCGCACCAGGGACAGAAGTCTTTTCTTCTATGTACCATTCCCAAATGATGCATGATTTTTCTGAATAAATGCTTAAGCTCTTCTGTAATCTTCATGTCGTTACAGACGTATACCTCTGTAGCTAAAATCAGAACAGAAAGTAAGATATCCACTAAGTGTAAGTAACGTTTCATTGAATACTTTTGTTTTACTGCCGGTGTTTTTCCATGATACCTTGGGGTCTGTTTCCTATTTATTCTAAAAGAAGAAGATACAGAAACTTTTTTATTTTTTAATGTTGACACAAACGAAAAAAAGTCAATGGGCTGTAAAAACAGAAGCAGCAAGGAATCCTAAGAACAGAGTCTGGCATTCAGCACAAAAGGGAATGTGCTATAAGAAGTGCAACAAGAACATCCAATGCACCAACAGACTTGTCCTTCCTTTTTTTCTTTCATGCAGGAGAAGCCATAAAAGGCAGAGTAGCCTTTAGTGTACTGAGCCCAGAGATCAAATATTCCAAGGAAAGATTTCTGTCAGAAATGAAGATGAATTTGGTGTCTCCTTTTTAGCCTTTCTTTACAAAGTCTGAGCCATAAGAATTTTTCAAGTAGACAATTATCTGTTACCTAAAAATACAACTTGAAAATGACTTGAACTATTTGCAAATTTGGCTTGGGTTTATAGGCTGCTTTATCTAAAATAAATAAAATAAATGCATAAGTAAAACTGAAATATTTAATTTTTTTCCCCAAAAATGATTTATTTTTCGGGTTTTTGTTATTGTTGTTGCTCCCTTTTTGCTTCTTTTGGTTTTGTTTAATTTGATTTTGAAGGTTGCTTTGAGACAAAATGGAGAAATAATTATTTTATTTTCCCATTTTCATTTTCAGTTTGAACTGATTTTTGTTTTGTTTTATTTTATTTTATTTTATTTTATTTTTTTATTAAGCTTAGTTTTTTTATGTTTTCTCTGGGAGAAAATAAGAATAAGAAGAATAAGAATACATTTTATCAAAAACATTTATTTTGTTCAGTTCAAGTTCCCACCCTATGTATTTTTTTTCCTTCTTTTTAGCTACAGTATCAAAAACCATTTGTGTTGCACTATAGAAAACCACAAAATGCATTTGCACCATCAGCAATTTTCTTGGCACAGACAGAAGAAGAATATCTAAGATGCAGGTATCTACTGGTAGAGGTCTCTGGGGTACAGCTGTGGATGGGAATTGAATATGGGAAGCTTCAGAAGGTGATGCATGGAAGGGCAATAGATATGACATTAAAAATTCGATACTGTCTAGGGAACAGCATGAAATCAGAGGCCAGTATAACAAAAGTGGTCCTGGAAATCCAGATTAAGATGATGTCACGGAGTTGACCAGATCAATCTATGTCCGTGACAGGGGCGACA
>NW_024962335.1:14563208-14613373 GCF_019238085.1 Lagopus leucura
GAAACCCAGAAACAAAAAAACAAAAACAAAAACATAGAACCATGACAGATGACTTGACAAAACTGTTTTGAACCAGATTAGGTTGATTATCAGGAAAAAGTCTCTACAGGGGGGATGGTGAGGCACTGGAATAGGTTGCCCAAAGGAGAAGTCAAAGCCTGTCCCTGGAGACATTAAGGCCAGGTTGGACCAGGCTCTGAGCACCCTGATCTAGCTGTGAGTGTCTCTCTTCATTTCAGGGAAGTTGGACTAGTTGGTCTTCAAAGGTTTTTTCCAACTCAAAGATTCTATAATTCTATTATTCTAGAACAAAGAGGAAATCAAAGGGGACTTTCAGTGGCTAAATGAATGGACAAATCTAACAGTGCTTATTTCAGATTTAATCAAGGATTTGTGCAGGTGTCACCTGAAATGGATACAGTGCCACTAGCTCCTGACTTATCTGGTGCCTTAGCAAGTTTGTTTTGCTCCCTGAAACCCACTGGGTTGTTAGCTTTTTGGCCCACAGCAATAGCCTTACTGCTTGTGGTGATGTTGATAACCCAGCTGCTATGGTACTAGCATTAGCCTTCACTGTCATCAAACAGCAATAAAATCTCAGTTTGAGAGTTGTTTTCCAATAACTGTTCTGAGCCAAGCCAGGGAAGAATTCAAACTCCATGCTATGAAGCCTCTGTAATGCATTTTGTATTTTGTACCTTGATCTTCCCCACCTACCAGGACATATTTTCAAAGTCTTTGTGCCCTCTTCCAAGGCTTGTGGAGGATGAGATGAAAATGACAGAAGCAGCTACAGGGGTTAGAAGTGAGAAAGAGAAACCCTGCAAGAAACTATTGCAGAGACTGCTGAGGTGTGTATTTCCTCATCTCCCAGCCACTGGCTGTGGTACAGCTAGGAACAGTCTGTTTCCTTGAACACAGGCTGTAGATCATAAGCCACAGCACAATTTCACATAGTATTGATAATTTCAGCAAACAAAACCTTCTATGTCTTTTATGGTCAGTGCAATTCTGCAATGACACATCATCGTCTGTACTCAGCACATGACAGGCTGTCCCCAGACTGGAACTAAAATTGGCATCTCCAGGGACAATTCTCCAGGAACAAGTGGGAAGATCACCCTACGAGTGACAATACTTCAGTTCCCTGTTGAGGAGTCTCGAATTTTCTTAAGTTTTACAAGCAATTAACAGCTTTTACAGCTAAGGAAAAACTCCTTCTTGAAGTTTAATACATATGCAGCCTCAATAGGAAAATATTACTGCTTTTTACATACATTGGGATTGTTGTTACAATAGAAAATGGAAAAAAACGTGTTGAAAATTCTTCAATGATTTTGTCTTTGTTCCTTTATCCCCGATTACTGCTGTGAAACCTAAAGATTCAGAGATCCACTGGACCTTTTTCAAATTACATATAAGTTGTTCCTGAGTTTCTGTAAGAAGGACAACTCAATGGAAAGTGTATAATAGCGCTGGTGGGGAGTTTCTTGTGATTTGGGAAGTCTGTAGTTAAAAAAAAAAAAAAAAAAAAAAAAAAAAGAAAAGAAAAGGTTCAGGCCTTACATCTTCATCTTATCAGAGTCACTATCTTATCCATGTGGCTGACTTTAACACTTTAATATAAACCTTGTAAAAGAACCAGTACATGAAGAAGTCAGGCTCTGCACTACAGACCCTATATACTGTACAGCTGCAGCACACTGACTGTAGTTTTACTTTAGAACCTTATTGGAATGTTGAAAATGAAAGAGTGGGCATGCCTTAGAAATATAAAAGAGGAACAAAGTTAAGTAGGGAAAAGGAAAGGAGCAAAAAACAATAGAAAAAAATGTTTGATGCTGTGCTTGTCTTTAATTGAAAAAATACAGAAAATGTGTAGAAAAGCACATTCTTTTCTTATCATGAAGAACCACGTGAACTGAATATGTGACTCTAGCTGGGCAGGAGGTATATTTTCCAGAACAGTGCAGGCTTCAAGGAAAAACAAAATATAATAAAATATAATAAAATAAGCACTCTATGTAATCCAAAGAGCTCCTGATGCTGGCTCAAATCACCTATAGCAGCAACTCCTACATGCAATGGAGCTATTTCTGGATTTCCCAAAACCTGGGATAAAATGCAAGTCTTTTATCCTAAGCTGATGAGCTGTGGATATTCAAGGTTCAGCCACAGGTCCTTCTTACCCTTCCAGAGGGACTGCCCTAGAGGTGATGGATCCTTTATACCAGCTAATCTGTGCATTTCTCTTGATTAGAAATTGTATGAAAGGCATACCAGAAGAGGGAGACAGAGTGCCACGTGTGTGTGTTACCAGCTTTTTTTTTTTTTTTTTTTTTTTTCTTTTTTTCTTTTTTTTCTTTTCTTTTCTTTTTTAAATTTTAATATGAGCCCAGGGATTTACCTCCATGTTTTCTTACTGTCAGTGTTTTGACTGCATACTGACACACAATTGCAAGAGTCCTATTTTAAGTTTAGATGTTTCCTTTTCTTTTACCTTTTATCTTAGACCCACAAATCTTGCTTTTCAGAAAATGGGCTCCAGTATTTCACAAATTCCCCAGAGAATGACTTCTTTTCTTTTCCCTTTTATATCTGTTTTTCTACAGTATATCCACTTGTTATGCTTTGCTTTTTCTTCTCCCTTTGTGACATACCCAGGAAGAATAAAACATATATCCCAATATAAAGGAGGTTTTGAAGACAAATAAATATGTTGTTCTGGGCATTCTTAGATCTGATGATGATGAGAAAGAGGGACAATATTCCACATGAATCCTGTACATCAAATCTGGCAGAAGCAGAAGTCAGCTAAGCTTCCCTGAAATTAACCAGCTCTACAATTGGCTTATTGGTGTTAGCTCTTGGCAGTAGAAGCGTATCTTTGCATTTAAATTAAGCAGGCTGAAGGGTAGAAGATGAGTGGCATTATCAGCACTTCAACCTCAATGCTTCGTCATCCGTGGATGGTGAAGCCCAGTTTGCATGATGTTCCCAACTGGCAAATGCTATCTAGGGACCTCTCCTTAGTACAAAGTAGTGATTGCTAGGGAGCAGTGTTCGAACAGCCACTTAGCAGATGGGTGACAGGGGCAAATGTGAGCCTATAAGCCCAAGGAGACATGAAAGTGCTATTGGTCCCACAACAGACAGTTGCTGGCTGCTAGATGAGTGTAGGAACAGTTTTGAAGTTCAGACTTCAGTGTCATCCAGCCCTGAGCTCTGCTTTGGCTCTCTTCCTTCCCACGTGTGGCTTCCAACAGCCCACTGCCAGGCTGACATTTCTTCTCCCTGCTGCTGTTGACTGGCTTCCTTGCTGTTTGGAAACCCCAACAGGTGTTATGACTAAGCTCTGTCGGTATGACTGACAGGTTTGTACACACAGCAGGCTAGGGCATCCAAGAAGCACCGGTGACAGATCACAGACATACAAAGGGAAGAGAGCAAGTGGATCTGGCAGGCTGAGGAGATAGCAAAACAGTCTTTGGCTTCAGCCCATGAACTGTGGGGAGGCATCAGGGCCAGTGTAGATTTTGAAAGTGGTGTATGGAATTGGTAAATGCATGAAGGGAAGGCAAAGAGTGTTGAAGAGGAGAATAGCCATGGAATGTGAGGGATATTAGAGGAGGAGAAGAGTGTAAGGAAACAGGAATGTGAACAGGATGGAGTGCACTGTCAGTAAGTTTGCAGATGACACCAAGCTGAATAGCACAGCTGGCATACCAGAAGGAAGGGATGCCATCCAGAGGAACTTGGACAGGCATGAGAGTTGGGCTCATGCCAACCTCATGAAGTTCAACAAGACCAAGTGCAAGGTCCTTCACCTGGGTCAGGGCAATACCATGTGCAGATTTGGGGGTGTTGGATGATGAAAGACTCAACATGAGCCAACAATGTGTGTTTGCGTGTCCTGGGTTAGATCAAAATAAGTGTGACCAGCGAGTCAAGAGACATGATTCTGCCCCTTTACTCTGACCCCATGAGAATCTATCTGGAGTACTGCGTCTGGGCCCCAAGCTCGAGAAGGATAGTGAGTTGTTGGAGTGGGTCCAGAGGAGGACCACAAAGATTATTCTAGGGTTTCAGCACCTCCCATTCACAGACAGGCTGAGAAAATTGGGACTTATCAGCCTGGAGAAGTCTCCAGGGAGACCCTATAGTGGTCTTCCAGTACCTGACATGAGCCTGTAGGAAAGCTGGGGAGGGACTTTTTGTAAAGGTGGGTAGCGACAGGAGGAGGGGAAAAAGCTTTAAGCTGGAAGAGGATAGATTGTTTCTCTCTCATCAAAGATCATAGAACCATAGAATCACAGAGTCATAGATTCATAGGATCATAGAATGGCTTGGGTTGGAAGGGACCTCAAAGATCTGTCCTGCCTTGGATACTGTTGCCAACCGCTAAATCAAGCACTAAAGATTCTTACTTGCTCTTCCGTCTTGCTTGCCTTGCTCTTCCCTCCTACCCCACCCCACTGAAAAAAGAAAAAACACTCCTCTTTCAAGCTGCTATCACTAGTCTTCCCATAAGGAAGAACAGCCTGTTGAGTTTGCACATTTGCAGAGCAGAACAAATTTCTTTCCTGATTCCATCAGGAGATTCAGATCACTCTTGCTAACCTTCTTGACAGAATAGTTCTTGTAAAGCTCTAGTGTTTATTGCAAATGTTCCTTGCAAGCACAAACAGGAGACCAGGCCCAGATGTACACTGCCTTAACAGTATCCCAGCAAATAAATGGATAACATGATTGAGCCTGCAGTGTAGTTGTACTGGGAATTCAGGAAGAGAGGCTAGGTACCTAAGCCTACCAAAGATCTTTGGAAAACTACTGACTCTTGTTTCTATTCCTCACTGTAAAATGGAAAATAGTGACACCTACCTTCTTCACGGGGGACTTCAACTTCCCTGAACATGGGCTGACAGTGTGCCCAGGTGGCCAAAAGGGCCAACGCCATCCTGGCCTGCATTAGAAATAGTGCAGCCAGCTGGAGCAGAAAGGTAATCATTCCCCTGTACTCAGCTCTGGTGAGGCTGTACCTCAAATACTGTGTTCATTTTGGGGCCCATCACTGCAAGAAGGACATTGAGGCCCTGCAACATGTCCAGAGAATGGCAATGAAACTGGTGAGGGGTCTGGAGCACAAGACTTATGAGGAGCGGCTGATACAGCGAGATTGTTCAGTCTGGAGAAGAAGAGGCTCAGGGGAGACCTCATTGCACTCTACAGCTTGCTGAAGGGAGATTGTAATGAGGAAGGGTTTGGCCTCTTCTCCCAGGCAACAAGCAGGACCTGAGGAAATAGCCACAAGTTGTACCAGAGGAGGTTTAGATTAGACCTAAGGGAAAAACTTATTCTCTCAGAGAGTGTCAGGCACTGGAATGGCTGCACAGGGAGGTGGTGGAGTCACTGTCCCTGGCAGTGTTCAAGAGGCGTCTGGATGAGGAGCTACGAGAGATGGTTAGTTTGTGGTAGCAGAGGTAATGGGAGGATGGTTGGACAAGATGATCTTACAGGTCCTTTCCAACCTTGTGATTCTGTGATTCTGTGATTCTACGATTCTATGTTTCCTTTATTTGATGGAACTATCTACATAGCTAGGTCCAAGAGATACAATCATCCCTTCTCCAGCTCTTAACTTTCTACAAGAAGCCTGAAATTCAAAAATGTCTATCCAAGGGTAGCCATGAAACTATCTTAGCAAAATGTGTACTCTTGATGCTGGCAGATACTGAAAAGGCAGTCCAGGCAAAGGACTTTGATCCTACTTGTTTATTTATGCTGAAACATGTTGAATAAGGGTTAGGCTGCCTCCATGGTTTTTACATACCACTGAATAACAACTTCAGTTTTCCCTCTCCTCCCTGTTACTCTTTTCTTCTCCTTTTTGTCCCAAGATCTACCATTATGGATTTCAATATACATTCTCAGCAGCTTTTTTTTTTATAATTTTGGAGTTTTCTTTGCTGTCAAGAACGTGTAAAGGATCATCTGGAATTGAATATACACTATGAAATTCTCTCACACTGGGAGCTGCCTGATGTCTGTGTTTTTAGCAAGGTCAAACCTTATAAAGGATAGTAATTTGTCTTCTCTCTATGCAAGTCTTGTCATTTTGCCATTTTCTGTGCTGTTCACTGAGTTTCACTAAAATCTTCAAGCTGTCTCCCACTTCCAAGCAAGGAAAGTGAATGTGGTAAAAGAAGAATCCACTTTATTTAGAATGAAGCATTTATATCTGATTTATTTCTTTGTGTACACATGCTTTTGCTGTTACATTCCCACAATAAATATAAATGCATATAAATGCAGGAATGGATGACATTGAACTGAACATGAGTCAGATGAAATAGGCATTCCCAAAATGATCCTACAAACTTTCTGTACCAAATTCTAGATCATGTGCAGTGCCAGCACATGAGAAAATGCTGTACTAAGCAGAGAGTACTGAGGCTAGCCTAGAAATGAAGGCAGTGCTGCACCCTGGTTTATGCTGAGATTGCAAACAAGGGCTGCACTGTGCATGCATGAAATGTGTGTGTATCTGTAAGGATGAAGTAAGTAAGGAAGCCACTCCTTTATGCCTTGTGTTTGATGTAGCTTTACTCTGCCTTGAACCCTAACTCTCCCTTGAGCAGGGTGTTGGATCAAACAACACCCAAGTGTGACTTCCAGTGTAGGCAGTCTCTTGTTCTTCTTGTGTGCACATCAGTGAGACTGGATGCAGCATGCAAAATACTAGATAATCCCCATTTGCTCCACTATACTTTTTCACAGGGAAAGACCAGGAGTTTTAAAAGTCAGTGGCTGAAGTTTGACTTCTATATTGCAGTTAATATAGCTAAATAAATTGACAAAGTTCAGGGTAACCATCTGTCACTGAAGATGTTAATCAAAGACACTAATTTATATACTTCACTTTAAGCAACTATTTTTAAAATTTTAACATCTCTGAATACAAGTGTTATCTGTTGACACAACTTCTACTCTCTTGCCACTGTCTCAGTGCAGTGCAATTCCAAAACACTACTGAGGGCACTGCTGGCAGTAGTGTTTGAGTGTTCCCAGCTCCCCACTTTCTTCCTATGCAGTCAAGGTTGAGGTCATTTCTGCACAGGGGTTTTTGCTGTTGCCTATTAAGAAACTGTCTAGAGAATAACTGGATACATTCCCAAACAGTGTAGCTTCTGCTTTAGACTTTCTTATTTGTATATGCAGGGACTGGGTGGAGGTAACTTTGGACTCCCATCCAGATTCAAAATTCAACACGTATTTTCAAGATTTACTTGGGTCCAGAGATCTTTTTAAGCCATTTCAATCCAAAATAAACTGCAAGTTTCACAGCTGTCTAGATTTATGTAGTAAATAGTGAGACTGTAGAAAGAGTCTGAGAGACTATAAAATGTAGAAGCAGAATTATAGCTCCAAATAGGATGTCTTTCACGGTTTAGTATGGAACCAATTCAGGGGTGATAAAGTTCAGGTTTGTGTGTTCAAGGAGAATCATTCCTCGCTGATACTGCCAGTGATACTTCCCTTCTGCTTTCCTTCTCTGTACAGAAAACTACCATGATAAGATGTGAAGAACATTGACTTGGACAAAAGATGAGGGGCAGAGAGAGATAGAAGGTGGTTTCAGATTTAAAATAAAACCAGAAATAATTACATTAGAAAAGACACCTTTTTGTTTAAGAAGTGCTGGAAGACATTTTTGTTTCTGCTCTTTGACATTTCCCTGTTCCTGCAGGAATTCCTATTTAGCTTAATTAGGCTCTGTTTCTCCTTCATTTGGGCTCCATAACTCATTAGCTTCCAGCTGGGCAACTCGTGATTCCAGGATGTCTAATTACCTTCTTCTAGCAAATATCCTGATTGCCTCTGGTCAAAAAATGCTGACCCAGTCTCTTCAGCTGATCTAAACTGATCTCAGAATGAGTTGTGTCATTAGCCCCATCTAATTTCATCCATACTTTCTACTTATTCCCCTTGGTTAAGATCAACATCACTGATGACCTAACACTGCAGAAAATGAAGACCATAATGCAGTCTATATTTTAAAGAGGAACTCTGCTAGTCTAGCACTGCATTCTGTCAATAATATTATGAAGTTTGGTTTGAAGTTCTAAAATAAATCTGTATCTTCATCCATTTCAGGTAACCATAGAGGCCAGCTCTTTTTCTCTTCTTTGCAAGGGTGACATTAAATCCATTTTAATCAGGTATGAGACCGTAATTCAATTTTAACTTTTTTCTGGGACTGTATCCAAAGTTAATTTGTCACAATCACATTCAAGTCTGGTACAGTGAGATTCAAAGTAAAGTTTATCCTTTTCTTCTAAATTTGGATAAGTACTTCTATGTAGACCCAGGCTTTTGCAAGAAGTTCATCCCATTATCTTTGTGGTTTGGTTTACTCAGATTCAACTGACTGATTTTCTTTAAATAAAGAAGTCTACAGTGACCAGGACTGATCCTGCTTTAATGATCTAGAGAGATTATTCTTCTTTGTGGTACCAAAAATGCCCCAGTCACAAGATACCTACTGTGGCAGGGAGCAATTGCACAGTTTATATTTTATATTAGATCAAGATTTAAGTGTTTTTCTGATTTACTAACACCATCAAAATATATATCAGGATATGATGTCAGCAGTGTAACAGAGAAACAGCTAGATCACTCTTAGAAAAAGTAATTCTGCACTTACACATTTCTAAACATCCTTCTACAAATGGTTGATGATTTCTAAGCCCACATAACTATACTCACATTGTGTACATTTTCCAAGGGTGGGCCATGTGGGCATCTTCACACTCAGATTCTGCAGAGCATTAGCAATAGCTGGGAATGGGTAGGTGGGATGTGAACAATCTCACCACTGATATTTGCTCTAAATTGCACTAAATTGTACTAAATTTTGATCTCTCTTTCCAGTAGCTCTTTTCTGTCTTCAGTTTCACATGCATTTTAGAAAATTTTGAAAACACTCCATAAAATCTGTTCCATATTTTTCATTGCTGCAGATGATTGTTTCTAGCCTAAAGTCTTCAGCCAAAGTGTCATTTTCCTATGTGAAAACAAGAGAGGCTTATCGTCTTCCTAAAACTAGAGAGTCTGCATATGAGAGTCTGCATATTTCCAGTTATCAATAAAGGCCACTTTATTCTAATACACCCTCACTAAACACAAGAAAGTCCTGTGCTGAGTTTCTGTCACCAGTACACTACACATACTTCTGCTTCAGACACGAAGAAGTGATGGGCATTGCGCTTCAGCTCTAATTCAGACAGTTCTTCTAAGGCACTGCTCAGTAATAGGTTGCTCAGTACCAAGCTGTTGTCACCATCCTAAAGCCCCTGTTCTGATTGAGGCATTTATGGATACTAACAGTCAAGAAAATTAGTTGCATTGCAGTTACCAGCATTAGTATTTCAAGTAGTCCTCTGCATTTATGCAGCACTGATATTTTCAGTATGCATGGGACAGAGCATTCATGACTGTGGTGTAACTGAGAGCACATCAAATCTTCTTTTCAGGTGTGGAAGATGATGCCCAGAAAGGTGACTTGCTCAAGGCCACAAAAAGTAGGTCAAATATGGGATTAGACTCTGGAAAATTTGTTTATCCCAAAGGGACTAAGCTATTTTTCCTGTCAGAATTCTTGGTTTCCACACTGTGATACATTAAACAGATGAAGTTCAGGTTAAAACATGGAGGCTGACTGTCATTTAGAAGGATTTTTACACTGAGTAAGGTTTCTTGACTTTGTTTACTCATTAGTTCACTAAATATTTTGAAATACAGTTATGAAACCAAGCTTCCAGTGAGCTGCTACATCTGCCTATAAAGTAATGCTATTTCATCCATCATTAAAAACTGTATCATAAATATCCAGGCCATGGAATAGACAGAAGATGCCACTCTGAGCATAAAATATTCTGCTTTTGCAGCAACTGGATTATAAAATTCTTTCCTCTCAGAGCACTTTTAATGGGATATTTTTTCTCTTTGACCTACTTATTTACCCTATGCTTTGGTGGGCTTTATTTTTAGTGGAGTTGGTAAACTCTCTGGCTTAGGAATGTTGACCACTTAACGTAAGTGCACAGGAGTTTGTCAGGCATGCAATGTGCAACATCTTTTTGCTGACATAGATGAAACTCGGTTGCTTCTTTCCATAAATAAGATGACGGATTCTTTGTTAAAAGGATCAGCTGATGTAAGACATTATTTCAAGAGAATAACAACTTCATAAGAATAAATAACATCTCTCCAAGAAGTTGACAGGATGAGGAGAAATGGTTTCAAATGAAAAGAGGGAAGATTTAGGTTGGATATAAGGAAGAAGTTTTTACAGTCAGGGTGGTGAGGCACTGACACAGGTTGCCCAGAGAGGTGGTGGATCCCTAACCCTGGAGACATCCAAGGTCAACCTGGAGGGGCTCTGAGCACCCTGATCTAGCTGTAGGTGTCCCTATTCATTGCAGAGGTGGACTAGATGACCTTTAAGGGTCCCTTCCAACTCAATGATACTATGATGCTATGATTCTAAGAAGTTACTTCTGTCTCCTTATGTGACTGCAAACCTTCCCACTCCCACTCCAGAACTGTGCGAGCTCATATTTTGTCCTGATGTGCCAACAATAGGATAATATGATAGATTAAGCCAAGGCAGTCACAATTAATTCCTAAACAGGCTTAATTTAATTTTCCTTTTTAAATAAACCCAATTTACCTCTGTGGAGGTGTGACACGTCTGATTACACACAGTAGCGCTGGGAGCAGCCATGCTTGGAGAGGTAGAACGAGGAGCGAGCTCTGTGCACGATGCGATAAGAGATCAAAGCGAACAGCACTCCTCAATATTTTTATTAGCAATGATTCAAAAGAACCTACATTTCAAATGTCCCTCTGTAGCCACCTTAATTGCAGAGATAATAACTCTGAATCCCAGTAAAGGAACGGAGTCAGGGGTCAGCCCTTATTTAAGCAGCAGAATTATGGAAATGAGCAAGGCTGGTTAAGGTAAATAATCCTTGTAGCCTCCTGCTTCATCTCAGCTTCAGAGTACATGGCTTTAGGCTTAGAATCATAGAATTCTTACAATTGGAAGGGACCTTTAAAGGTCATCTATTCCAACTCCCCTGCAATGAACCAGGGCACCTTCAGCTAGATCAAGGTGCTCAAAGCCTGTTCCAGCCTGACGCTGAAAATTTCAAGTGACATGTTGTTCACTACATCTCTGGGCAACCTGTTTCAGTGCCTCACCACTCTCACTGTAAAATACTTTTTCCTTATATCTAACCTAAATGTCCATTCTTTAAGCTTGAAAACATTTTCCCTTGTCCTACCACAATACACTCTGCTAATGAGTCTGTCCCCTTCCTTCTTACTGAACAGCTCCAGCTCTCTCAGCCCATCCTTGTAGGAAGGTGTTCCATCCCTTGGATCGTTTTTGTGGCTCTCCTCTACACACGCTCCAGCAGGTCCATGTCTCTCGGGCTGAGGACTCCAGAGGCTTAGGGGAGGGTAGCTGAGCTGTGCATGATGTTGCATGTTGGGCCTCTTGCCTCAGTCATGGACAAGTTTTCAATCCATATTCCATTCTTCTGTGGGATTTCTCCTTTACCTGCCTTTGCTGATTTGCTATAATAGCTCCAAGAGCAAACTTCTAAGACTTTTTAGAACTCTGCTTTCCCTCAGTAGTATAGGCCTGGCTGGAACCCATAAGTGTGTGCATGCCTCTGGGAGAGCCCATTGCTTTGTAGCACTTCGTAACTTTTAAAAATCTTATGGCTCACCTTCCCAAAGCAAAGACAGAGAATTTAAATCTTTTTACCCAACGAGAATTAAATATTTCAGAAAATTAGCAGATTTAACAGGAATGGTTATATTTAACGTTTTTAGTGTTAATGAGGACAAGATCTTTCATTGTGACTAGGTTTACACCTGGTGAATTTTAAGCAGATGGTGAAGCACCACATGCAGGCTGCTCCTTAACTGTTACACCACAACGGGGTGAGTGTTAGACAGAAGGCTCATAGACATGAGTGGTTTTAACCACCCAGGGCACACAGAAAGCACAAGGGCCTGGCATGGTGGGAGCCTTGTTGGAGAAAAGGCCTGAAAGGAAATTAATAAAAATGTGACACTGTCAGTGGCCAAATGGGAATAGTCATCAGACCCAGCACCCCTAAAGGGGTTGGGATACAAAGACGCACGTAAGATATTGTGGAATTTAAATTCATAGAGTCATAGAATATCCCAAGTTGGAACGGACCCACAAGGATCATCGAGTCCAACTCCTGAATTCAAAACTAGACTTTGCATATCCAGAACTACATCTGGTTGTACAACAAGAGATAAGCTGGCACTGCACAGCAATCCGAACATCTTCACCAAGTGTCCTTGATCTTCCAGGAGACATGACAAGCATCTAGAAGATCTTAGCCAGGATGAATGCTAGGCCTGCATTGGGAGTGAGAACAGTTCTCTGCACATTACAGCACTTGCCTGCCACTCACTATGTCTTCTTGGGAAAGCAGAGCTGCCACAAGTCTGCTCTAACACCGGTCTGCAAATCCCCTCATTAGTTTTAGGGATAGAAAGAGCAGAAAAGCATTTTGAAGCCGTCATCACCACATTCTTTCCACTTTTTTTCCCATATTCCACAAGAGCGGGAAGGGAGAGCCCTGTCCTGTCATAGATTCTTGATTCAAATTGAAGTCAGTGGGAATACGGCAGCTAAATACTTTAAGGGAACCTCACCGTAGCTGCAGCTGTGTGTAGCAGTCACCACTACGCTGGGCATATTTTCTAATACCCGATATACTGAGTCAAAAGCTAGCTCAAGGAATGCTTCTTGGCACTCAGTTCAGTCTGCTAACACCTTTTAGACATCGTGAATGAAATCCTGATCCCATTAAAGCTCACATGGTTGTTCATACCATGGGGATTTGAATGTCACTGTCATCAGCCTTGGATATAGAGCTTTGAAATATGACAGGCCCCAACCCAAAAAACCTGTAGGAGTTAATGACTATGTTTAAACCATAAAGTGTCATGGTGGAGGCCACAATATGATGACAGTAATGATTTTCTGGGCTTCAACTTGATCATTTCTGAATCCAGAAGCTTCATTTAATTCCTGAACTTCTCCCCTGCTTTTTAACTCAAAGCAGTAACCAGGATCAGATCAAGTTAGGGGAACAAGACTTGGGTCTATTTTTCACAGTTCAAAAGCTAATACTGTTTTCATCTGTTTTCCTTCCAGTTGTCCCAGCAAAATTTCTCAAGATTTTCAGGATGATTGCACTGATACTCAGCTTTTTCCATCTGAACTCTTATGAATGCCGAATTCAAGGTGGCTGGAGAAATCTTATTGATTTTATTTCTTCCACTCCTGCTGCTGTCCAAGTTTAGATTAATAATTATTAATAAGCCAGCTGGATTTTTTTTTGCAATGCTTTTCAGATGACCTGTGGAAATTACAGTGTTAAATTGCCCATTTTCTCACACATTTCACAATTCTAGACACTAAGGAAAAAAAACTAACTTGATTGCTTCTATGGAAAGCACTCTGCACTTTGATTGTGTTCATTCAGTTCTATCCTTTAAATGTGTTCTGAAAAGCTGAAGGGTGTGAGATGTTTAATGTAGCTTTTCCTTGAAGTGGAGTATATGTTTTTTTAAAGCCTGCATGCAGGAAGAATGCCAGAAGTTTTGTTACATTTAGATTTTGCTTCACATTTGCTATTTCAATAGATGTGCTTCCATTCAGGAGCTAGGTTATCCAGTGCTGTTTCTGTGTCAGTAAATGTCTATTCATTGTGTTTGATTGGCATGTATCACTCTTCTCTTTGAGAGTCTTGCAGCCTTCATTTTATACAGTCTTATGTATGCCCTGAGCAAAAGAGAAGTGGCTTATCCTGAGACAAACAGAAGACCAATGAAAAAAGCAGGGAAACTAAAATAAATCTGGAGAACTCTACTCCATCCTAGTACTCTTTGGGCCATTTTGCAGAGCGCTGCAGAGAAAGAAAAGAATTTTTAGAGTGAACTACGATAACCTATAATTGCATAGGGAATGTATCTGGAATACATATCTGAATTTGCGGTCTGAACTCAGAGCCTCAAGCCTGAAAATCTTCTGCAAGTCACCTTCTGGAAGCTTTGCTGACTATATTATGAGTTTTGAAATTGAAGAGTAGAAACTGTCCACAGGAAGCAGACAACAGTCTCATTCAATATTATGTTATTGGGATATAATCCTCTCCTTCCATTTAGAAGGTCAGGTTTTCTCTGGACACATTCCTTCTTTATTTTTAATGCATTTTTGTTTAATAAATGTCACTTTTCCTAAGTTCGTTCAATAATCTCTTCACCATGACCATATCCAGGCATAAAATGGCCTCTTACATTGTTAATCCAAGGCTTGGCTTTTCTTAATTCTGTTGTGCAATTGAATTTATGAAGAAATCCTAAGGACTTGTTTTATTCATTTTAAAACCAGTTGCAATATTTTATGTGCAGTCAATGTCATATGGTATTTAGTAGAAGGATAAATTAATATGAAGTAAATATGGAGTACATTTGCATTCAGAGCTCTGCAAGGAAGATAGGAAATTTTAAAGGACTGATTTGTTGGGTCCCATGCATCCTATATTTTATCAGGCCCTATGAAGTGTAGGATTCCTGCTCCTTTAATGAAGTTGATTGAAGGTTTAAAAAGTATTTATGTCTGCTTCATGCCACGTAATGGGAAGTATAGTCACCCATTTTCATAAGGAGAGCAAAGGGCATAGTTTTTGACCAAGCATGATAGTTTACTAATAGCAAAACTACCATGAATCTTAGGCTCACAAGCTGACCTCCTGAGAAGGTAGCCAAGCTGATAATGATTTGATGCTCTTGTAATATTTTGTAAATATATCGTAAAATTGTAATAATTTTCCCATTAGGCATCAGGACCCTGCTGCATTCAGCACCACATAATAAGGCAACAAGGTGATCCTAGGCTCAAAGAGCTGCCTTAGATGTGAAACAAATATCCACAGCACACACAATAGTGATCACTAGATCAAATCTGGGATGTTGTGGCTTGTTTGATCAAATGTCACTCTCACTGGCATTGTTCAGTGCTGCTCCACATTCTGTCACTGTCTCCACTTATGGATGATCTAGTTAGTATGTGTGGACGGAGCCTGTGCATAACCCAGTACTAATCAGATTACATATTATTGCTCATCAACATGGATTTCCTGAGGAGTACCAGGGAGAAAATGAGACCTGCTCATGCACACTGCAATGCTTTCAGTTGTCTTCTTCCCTAGTCTCCATGTACCCTGTTCTTCAGCAGCTGCCACCTAAGATTTGCCACAAGCACTGCAATGCTCCTTCCATTTCATATTATTACACATGTAGCATGGCCTGTAGCAGCTGACTGCTTTTTTCTACAGCTTTCTCTTAAAGGTTGGAACTATCCCATGGAAGGAGCAGGAAGTCCACGTATGAAACAGCTCAGGGATAAGAGCAAGAGGAATATCCACTTGAGGGTAAAAAGCCTACTCAACCAGCTCAATAAATAAACAAGCAAAGCACCAGACACTCTTCTTTACTACTCCTAAACGCAGTGTTTTTTGCTCCCTCTGGTGGTTCTGAACTAGCAGATCAGTACTAAGCATCCACCAAAGCAGGCTGCTGATGGGACTGGTGCATCAAGTGCAGCTGTTGTAGCAGGGGGACAGCTGGCCAGATTCACTGCTGACATAGTTGGCATTGTACCTTTACTCGTCAACAAAAACAAAATTAAACCAAGACAAAAAGAAACAAACAAAAAAACTGGAAGACCATATCTAGTCTGAAAGTCACCAGAAATAATGGACATAGAGTTCTACAGTGTGCATCAGGTTTATAAATCCAGTCACTTCTCACTTCAAGGCAAAATTTGTGGGGGAAAAAATACAACAACAAAAGCAAAGTGAAGTTTGTTCTTTGTTCACAGAGAAAATATTGTTGTTTTGCACGAAAACAGACTCAGGAATCCCAGTGAAGTAAACATTGTTACTGAAATCGTCTTTTAGCTTTGGGGTTTAATCTATTCAGATCTCACTGTGGTCATTTCTTTACTGAGCAGTCATATCCCTGATCCAAAATAAAGAGCCAGCTAATTACATTCATAGGTGATACAAAATCAGGAGGTGTTGCAAATCCCTTGGAGAACAGAGAAGCAATGTAGATTGCATTTAATTCCATGTAGATTCTTGTACTTGCCCCATAACTGTCAAAGCTGAGAAAGAAATAGAGTTTGAAAATAAAACAAAATTAGATTCAGCCTGGGAAAATGCACACAGGGGAAAACTCATCTGAAACTAAATTTTTTTGTGGAAAGAGAAATACTTGAAGAGCTGACTAGTGAGAGAGATGGATGGTGAGAATGAATAAATGAATTATGAGTCCGCAATGAAAGGCACTGAAGGAAAAGGCCAATGTAATTACAAGTTTCTTGCACTTGAGTTTATGTGGTTGAAAAGGAAAGATTAAAAGAACAAATTTGGCCAAAATCAGACTATAGAAGTTGCTGGGGTTCATTTCGGCCCACTATGTGCCCAGGTATGCATAGTTTGATTGAACAACGAGGAAAACAGTATCACTAAGCATGGCCAATACTTCTGCTCCCCTGCATCACATAGCTCAAAGCTTCAGCTGATCATGGTCAGCAGCATGTGCTCCTCATACCTGACAGAGAACGGGTTGGGAAGTGCTGAGAATGGACCACAGATAACTGGTAATAGCGTTTTCCCTGACATCCTTGGGGCACTGTAGGACAGAGAATGAATGTCAACCTGGCTCCTAGGCTCCTCTTAGCTTTCCATAGCTCTCACAGCTATTTCGTTAGCCAGTGTCCCTGCTTCACCAGAAACTGAGAGGTAAACCTGCAGTGCATAAGCAGTGCAGTTTGTCTGCCTATAGCTAATGTATCTCAAAGGAAAAAAAAAAAAAGAATGTCATCAAAAAGACAAGGAGAGAAGGAGAGCTGAATCCTAAGGGCTTGTGAGTTCAAATAAATGACTTGTTAGTGAGTAGATGATTTGAAGAACAATTCACGTGTTAAAAATGTACCAGTAGTGTGTTGTAATAGACTTGAATAATCCCAAGGGAAGCAACAGAATGAGTACAGATACATAAAACTCAGGGCAAAATACTGATGAACACAAAATAAAGGAAAATTCTGCAATGGCTGCAGAGAGATGAACAAGACAAGTTGATACCATCTCTAATTCATGTTATTCTATATCAAAACATCACAGAGCATTCATGAAGAGAAGTGGGCCCAAATTTAGCCCTGGGAAAAGCAGATTAATCTGTTGAAAAGACAGGAGAGGTTATATCATGGTGATACACACTGAGTTCCTGACAAACATTATCAACCAGTAATTCCTGAATCATGCTCACACATTTTAGTTGCTTTTCAGTATTGACCATAAAACTCCGAATACAAGATGTCCTTCATTTAGTGGAAAATGCGCTACATCTCTTGATAAGCTAATTCAATGGTTAATTATCCTGATTCTTTAAAACATGTACTTGGCTTCCAGTTTGATTTTTTTTTCCCTATCTTCTAACGATTGGGCTTTGTCATGCCTTTGCTAAAGAGCCTTCAAACACTTTCCCCCCTGCATAGGCAATGCAGCCTGCAAGCTAATCTCCATGAAGTCAAATTAAGGCATTCAATCCCCAAGAGAGACATGATTTAAAACTCATCCCCCCTGTTGTTTTCTCCTATTGGCTAATTTAAATAGCTCCCTTCTCAGCATGCTGGTTCTAGTGAATTCTGTTCCTTAGCACCCAACCCTCCAAAGTGTCATTAAATCAAGAAAGAAGAGTTTGAAAACCAGGCTCTGCAATGTTCAGTATTGCAGTGGAAATACTCTTGTGAATCTGTGGCCTAGGCTTTGCAACTCTGATCAGAGCAAACCGCAACTAAACATAAGGACTCTACTATGTGGATCTTGGCAACTTCACACGAGTATTAAAGGATCCACAGATTGAAGTCAATGAATTAGGAAGAGAAGAAGGCTAAGTAAGCTGACGTCTTACAAATGGACACAGTGGCAGCAGATTTATAAAAATTCAGTTTTAAATCAAAGGGGTTGGATTTTTGCACATTCCAATAAAGAAGTGCTGTTTTGGCAACCACCACAACGTGTAGTAAACCACCAACATTTGGCAAGGCTGGTCATGAATCTGCTAGATGGGGCAATACCGGATCATTAACTGAAGTAACAGCCCATGCAGGTAAAAATATCTTAAGAGAATTACTTGATTGAAATACATTAAGAGAACTACCTACTTCATGGCTCTGCAGGAGGATGAAGCAGACAGCTGGAAAACCTCAGAAGCAAAAACAGAGAACATGAATTAGTGGTTGGATATACAAAGTCAAGCAGTCTGTGCTTACTGTGCTTACTGGCAGGCCAGTAAGCTTTGGGTTAGAGAGAAAAGGGAGAAATGTAGAATTTTATAAATGAAGTTTTGATTAACTGTGGGACTAACCAAGCTCAAACTAGATGCAGTTCAAAGGAATCACAGTGGAGAGACTTAGCCAACTGGTCAGATTGATAGGCAGCTCCAGGGAGTAATGATTCAGCCTATCATCTAAGATCTGATTCAACCTCTGGAAGTGCCAAGCTTCGATTTAGATCTTAGGTAAGACTGACTCACTCCCTGAAGGGGCCTTTCTCCAAAGGCTACAGAGAGCCCACAATACAACACGTGGCTAAGGGGTAGCTGGAAGGATTGGGTCTGGCCACCACTGCTTTTCATTGCCACCCACCCTGAAGAGCTGAATGAGCAGTCACATCATTCACATGATGGGACTCTGGGAAAGCGGTTGTTTTCAAAACCGAGGCAAGTGAAAGTCCATAGAAGCTGGATCTCAACAGAGTGAAAGACACAGTGCTAGTTTGCTGATATCTAAACCATGCCAGCCTTCTGAGAATCTCTCTAGGAACAGATTACATAGGGTGTGTGAATGCCAAAATCTCAATGCATATTTGGCAACTATTAAGCAAGTTTATTTCATCTTGTTCTGAGTGGCTAACTTGGAATAGGTCATACTGCTGCTAAGTTCAACAGTAATTAATGGTATTTAATCTCCATTTAAGGAAGAACTTCTTTGTTGTCTTTATTTAAGAGGTCAGCATTTATTTTATTTACATATCTATCTCTCTTGATGTTACATTTTCTTGAAAGCTGTCAGTTTAAATATACAGTGCAAGATGTGGAAATTTTTTTCAGTTTTTCTTGCCTTGATTATAGTGATGGTTACCTATTTCTTAAAGTTGTTTCATAATTCCTCATAAAGTACTATAAGACTCTTGGATGAAATATGCAATGACCGTGTAAAAGCTGTTATTTTGATGATGTATGAACTGTACAGATAGCGGTCAAGATCAGAGATTAACTACTGCCTTCTACCTGCTCCATAAAGAGGGTTTCCACACAAAAACTATTTCCCAATTATTTCTGCAGATAAAACTCATTATGACTTTCTCAATTCTTAATCAATACTTTAAAGGCCTTCTGTTTTATAGAACAGTTCATCAATATTTTATTTATTTTAATAATTTATCCTTTATTACAGAACCAGATGGAGCCTGCAGCACACTTGTCCTCAAGAAATCAGAGCAAGGAGGGGAAGGTGCCCAGAATCCATGTCACCTGGGACTGAACACTTACTTTTTTTTTTTGTCCTGTCCATCTGCATGGGAAGCAGAGCTGTGAGTGACAGCCATCTCAACAGAAGGGACTTCTGCAGATAGCTATGCAAAATGCCTCTTGCTCTCTTTATGCATATACTTGTAAGTATATATGATCCCAGTCGAGAAAAGGAGGTTTCTTTTTACCTGCAGCATAAGTAAGTATGAACTGAGATGTAAGTGAAACTGCTGAAAAACAAGGTTTCATGTTATTAGAACCAGATTATAAGAGGTTGTACTTGCAAAGGTTTCGATCCAGGATAACAGTAGGATAAAGGTAACTTTGTTAATGCCAGTAGATTGAAAATGGTTGCAGAAATCATCTTGAGGAAAATTCTGGATCTGGAATTTTTGGATACTATTCTGGGAAAAAATGAGAGTGCTATGGATTTATGGTAATTACTAGATACCCAGCCATTTGTTCTCTCTAGGAGCTGTTTCTTTCTCCCTGAGTCTGGCTAAGAAATGTGGCCTTTCTCTCTGAAAGTATACTCTATCTTGGCAAACTGTTTCCTCTTGCTTTCAAGGCCAACAGTTGATGTAGGACATGCTGGGCAGGCAGCTGCATTGGTGCAGCCTTTCACTGCATTGCCACACGTGTGTTCTGAAGCTTGACGCTTAGAGGTCGTGTTTTATATTTGCTGCTTTGCTCTCCACTTCTGATGGCAGTTTAGACCCTTGATTTTGTTGAGAACAGTTTTTACCTCTGAAGGGACCATATTTCATCCATAGTAGATAATGCTATCTGATTTACTTGGTTCTTATTTTTCACTACAGATTGGGCCGGTGGCAGGTTATTGTCAGTGAAAAATATCTGATTACACAGTTTTTTCATCAAGCTTGACCAACAGAGCTTGCCTTGGCCTTGAATATGGATGACAAAGACTATCTTTCTTCTTATTACCCTGGAAGATCACAATGATGGGAAAGGATTATGCTTTGGCCATTGCTGAAAAGAAAATTATTGTGTTAATAAATAGAAGTAAATACTGTTCACTGATATAATAATCTAGGACAACACAAAGACTAGTATGGGTACCAATTTAGAGCTGTTGACAGCTGGAAATTGTTTTCCTTTGGGTGGATAGTAAGCCAAAGAAAAGGGATCCAAATTCCTCAGGTGTTGCACATGTATGCAGGCTGGAGATTAAGAAGGGGAAAAGATAAATGGGGATAAGGATGTAGATGAGAATCTGAGAGAGAAAAGACATAATAAAGTAGTGACAGGAGGGTATTAAGAACTCCATGTACGAAAGAAAAATAAAAGAAAGGTAGAAAGCCACTGAAGATGGAAGAGGAGGGAAGGACTACAAATAAATAGAGTAGCAAAAGAGAGTTGGAAATAGAAAGTGCAGAACAAAAAAAAATAGAAACTAGACAGGTTGCTAGAGGTCAGATGTTGAGGGAAATGCATTTGAACAGTTTTATATCACAGTGAAGTCAGATTAAATACAAAGACAGTAGGGTAAGAAAGAAATAATACGGTATATAATGGGAACAGACATAAATAAGGAAAAAAAAAAAACAAAGGAAAGGAAAAGAAGGACCTAAAGCAACTGAAGCAGAATAGGCACATCACTTTTGATTGTTTCACAACATAGAACAACTAACATTGGTTACCTGTAAAACAGGCAGACAAAATGGTATGGTTGAGCAGTTTGCTTCTTCCCGTAGGCTCAGATTAATTGCACTGGTGGTTAGATGCCTGACTGTGCTCCCTAAAGAGTGGAATATCATGGCCTTAAACTCACTTTGTAATCAATGGCTAGCAAGAGGGCACCTCCAGAAGGTAATTCAGACAATCCATCTCCTGCTATTGACTGGAAGGAGTCCAAGGTGAGGAGAAACCAGATCTCAATTATGTTTCTATCTCTCAAACAATCTTCCTTACTGTCAGACAAGCCTTAACCTGTGTCTGACAGATTATTTATGCACAGAGCCCTAATCTGCACATTCACAGCTATTTTTCACTCTCAGAGCAGAGTTCTTGAGGGCACTTTGGCAATATAGAATGAAGTTGTTCACAGTGATGATGATGTTGAACCTCTCTTGTGAAAAAGAGTAAGACTTTAGCCTGTGGATCTGCTGATACATTTCAGTCTCAACATAAGACAGCCCCAGTTAGACCAGTTCAAGGCTTCTCTAGAAGGCCACGTATAATCAGCTGCGCTGTGGCAGAAGCATTATAATCAAGACTAGGAAAAAGTAAGTTAGATTTCTGTGAACTTGCTCAGGATTTCAGTAGTTTCCTGCAGTGAAGAACTGTAGCTGCTACCAATCCCACTAAGTTCAGGTATCACACATATTACACATGCTTCCCCTTCAGCAGCTCCATCCCCTTCTATAAATCACCTCATCAGACTGACTGAGCTCAGCAGCACAGCAGAGTTATTCTTTTACTTGTCCTTTCCCTATTCACTGACTGAGCCTCGTAGCATTTTAAGTCACAACACATGAGACCAGTCAGATACTGACACGGTTTGACAAGCTTTGCTTCTGTGGCGTCTCCTTTGTTTAAAACCCTGTCGATTACATTTTCTTCTAAAACACAGGATGATTTCCAACTTTACACCCACACAGTGATTCATTTGATTTCTGAATTGCCTGAAAGCTTATGGAGATCTCCAGTAACCCCAAAGGAAGGGAGGAAGAAATGGGGTGAGCATCTTTATTTCTTCTGCTTCCAGATGTTAAGGGCATATTCAAGCTTGATTAAAGGCTCTCCTTGAGGAGAGTATTAACATGAAGCAATTTCAGTCAATGTTCAATTTACTCTTAATAATGCAGATGTCTTCCAGTTCCCTTGAGAATTGCCACACTTGAGGCAGATGACAGCAGTGGTTTTCTGAGCACCAAGGGTGAATATTTGCTAATCCCTACATCGTTCAGATTAGTCTAGTGTTGAATGGAAGCCAAATGGGTTCTCCTAATTCTCCCAGAAGCATAGAAAAGATCCATGCAGACAAAGGCTCAGTTCTTCTAATGAGAAAGAATGACACAGCCAAGGCACATGCTAACCTAACTTTTCACCAACAGATTTATCCATTAGCCATACAAAGGTTACTTTTGACTTAGAGAAGAGGAAGCTCAGTGAATGGAAAAGACTCATAGGAATAGCCTGTAAAACAGATCTACCTATAGAATATCTAATGTTTACAATATGTCTGGCTGAAGGCAATACACAAACAGAAAGGAAATCCCCTTCCCAAAGAACCTAGAGTCTAATGTCGGTACTTTTATTGCTAAACATTTTCTAAAAGTCTCTATGGTAACAGAATTTCACAGCTTTAAAGAACACAGTGAAAATGTAGTGCCTAAATCTATTTATAGATATGTGTAGGAAACACAGTTAAGGAGAAAGACAGTATATTAATGGAAATGATTTATCTATTGAATTTCTGGAATTCAGCACCAAAGTAAAAGCCTTGAAGGAGAAAAGAATCAGTAATGCAATGATGACTGCAGAGTTCAGAGGAGCATGCAATGAGTACCTTTTACAGACTTCATCCATACTGAGATTCATCCATACTGAAACTTTTCTATTCCAAAATTACCCCTTCTAAGCATCCTATGCAAATACCTTCTGGAATGACAGCTTATTCTCTTCTTTAGGGAGTTACTCACACCAAAGCAAGGAAATTATATATGCTTATGGTCTGTGAATTTGGTATAGGACTTACAAACTGGTGAACCATTTTCAGACTGCTATTGGTATATAACTTAAGCATGATAACAACCTCGGCATCTTGTCTCAAGACATAAATGAACAATTCAGATCCTTCATTGTTACACAGAGTTACTGCAACATACCTTGCTAGAAACTGAAGGAAGGACAGAAGTTCCAGTGCCCAATTTAGACCTTTCAAAAAGCAACTTGAGTGAGGCCCTGACTCTCTGAGATGCTTTAAAAAACCATCTCTTAGAACTACAGCATGGTTAGCTCTCAGGATGCTGGAGACTTTTTTTTCTTAGACCTTGATATTAATTCTAAGAAACCCAAAAGAAAAGGTCTGGATCAGAAGGATCTATTGGGCCTTGAAACAGAAGGATAGTCAGGCTTTGAATTTTCTCTTGACAATACCAAAAAAAGGGGGGAGGGGATTCCTCTTCCAGGTGAACAATTGACATCCATACCAGTTAATATTTGTGTTTTCTCTGCAACAGTCATGTTGCTTTCTTAGGATCTGACCTCAGTCTACAAGTTCCTTTTCAAGGGGCACAATCATAGTAATATCATATTGAACTCAACCACAGTTAGAATTTCCCAACTATCAGGCACTGACATGAAAGAGTCAGTCAGGTATGGTCAACTAGTAGATACTCAGCCACATGCTGTTCACAAATAGTTCAAATGCAACTCTTTGCCAGAGCTATATGACACAGAGAGGCAGAAGTGAACACTACTGACTCTCTTGCTTATGAATTACCTGAAAAGTTCATAGAGTGGTAGAGATCTACCTGGGATCCAACTTCTTGCCCACAATAAAATGGTGAGATGCTCCAATAACAACCCATTTGTGACATGTATTTCATGTACTCTTTTACTCCCCTCAGTCAGAACATTATTAAATGTAACATGTCAGGACATTATTAAATTTTTCAGTGTGGCTTCCGAGATCAGTGAAGTTGGCCCATCTTTTATGGTCTGCTTCAAAGAACAGCCTTATACTCTCCCATCTCCTGCTCACGTAGAAATAATGTTCTTTCACTTTGTAAAATGAATGAAAATTAAGAGAATTTTAAAAAGGATGAACTGCATACAGGTAGACACAACTTTAGAAGTAAAAATGGAAAAGACTAAAAGGTTGCAATGAAAAGAGGGCAATGAGAATTTGGTATCTAAAAGAAAGGAAAAGGCTGTCTACCAGTGTATTGGAAATGGAAGAAGCTTTTACTGCCCAGGCTTCATATCATACTTGCCTTGGGATCGGGGTGTCTGGGCTCAGGGAGAATCTTGATAAAGAATCTGTCTGGCATGAAGTTATGAGAGAGCTTTTTGAGAAGCTTTTGTGGGAGCCTGCTTTGACTGACTGCCATGCTCTTCATGGCCATAAACTTAGAGATATAGAGGATATATTTCCCCCTACTGCAGTAAAATGAGATAAATGTTGGATTCAATGTTTCAATGCTACCTTCTATAATGGGGAAAATGGTGTATAATTATTGCACGTCATAGAGAAGGGTAAATTTATCATAAAAAATATTTTGATGGAAAGTGCTGTTTTCACTGAAATTGTAATGTTTGCCATAAGAATCACTGTTACTCAAATTCTTTTAAAAAGAAATGCAAGTCAACATGTTCAGAATTTAAAGTTATTTATTTCACATAAATGTCTTTTCCATACAAAAATATATTCCTTCTTTATGAAAAAGCTTTCATTTAGCTTGCTTTTAATCACTGTTGCCTACTGATAAAATCCTTCTCTCCAACAGAAATTCTTATTAGTCCCTAAGCACAGGATGTTGTATTTTATGCTAGTGACTGTCATCCTGTTTCTATTATTCTAGTCCTTAAGGTCAGTCACTTCTCCCTGCAGCATTGCTTTATTCTCAACTATATTGACAATATTTCCCAACTTTGTATCATCAAGAAATTCTCCTATGAGGTAGAAATTCATCACTTGGTAACAATAGAGAGTGACAAAAACCTATGTGATAAATCAGTCACAAGGTAACCATGCCTAACAAATATGATCCTGTGATACATCGTTTGCAGTATGCTCAGTAAGGAGATGAAAATACTGCCGTTGTATGCAAAGGTGGTAAGAATTCATTTATTCCTTTCACTGTTCTGTCGTGAGCCACTGAAATATGAGAAGAACTGTCATGGAGAGATGCACTGGTGAATCTTCTTCACAAAAACAACAACAACAAACACACACCAGAAAGCATTATAAAAGACTGACAAAATATGCCTGATATGGAATGGAAGAGTGAATGGAGGTGATTACAAATAGTGAAAAAAAGGATGTAGGAAGGAAATAAATGTGAAGTAAGGAAGTTCAAAGGAAGATAAAGGAAACAGAAGGAAAATATTGAGGCCTAATATAGTGTAGGGTTATGCCTTCTCTAAAACTCTGCCATAAGAAAAAGGTGTTTGAAAATAGCAGGGAAAAGACAAAACACTGCCTAGGCGTAAAGACCTGGAGTAAACTGGGCCTACCAGGGAGACTGCTGGCTGCACCCGAGATGAGCCGCTTTTAAACGGGACGTATCTGCTCACACTGGGAGAAGAAAGACCATTTTCACTTGAGCCCTTGTTCTTTCCCTTACTGACTCAGTGGCATTTCAGTGTTTCTCAAAATTACTTAAGATATTAAATGCAGAAGTAGAAAATTGAAGCAATTTATTCTGGCATTTTCTGAATCAAATATTTGACATTTTTTAATTAAAAAAAAAAAAAAAAAAAGTATTTTGAACATCCCTTACATTTATCTAAAAATACATAAGTTTTAGTTACAAATGTGACACTGAAATCAAGATAAAACTTTCATTTGAAAAAAAAAAACAAAACAAAACCTTCCAAGTTTATTTTTGAATTGATGGTAAACACATGGTCTGTTTTTCATGCCATTTTATATCTATGTGCTGTGTGGATAGCAGCATGTCAGTGAGTGCTTGCAGGGCTGCATATCTTCTCAGAAGTGACAACAGATTTAGCAAAGACATGTATCAGCAACAGACAAGCCTTCTTCTCAGTGCCAGGAGTATGGTCCCCCCAAGTGACAGTGAAGGACAGAATCCTTAATAAGTCACCCTTCCCATCTAGCATCTTTTTCCTTATTTATAACTTCTTTCCACCTTAGCAGTATCTCAAGAGGCTCCAGTACTTGTCTTCCTGAGATGTTTCCTTCACGCCATCTCATTTCACAGTGTAATTTTCTGTACTTCTCTCACAAATATCTTCCGAGCCCAAGGAACTGTAGATTAGTGAACAGAAACAAGGATACTGCTTGGATGGTATGGAAAGGAGTCAGAGGCTTCTAACCCTTTCCAGTGTTCCTCAGACAAATTTAAGGATGAGAGGTTGTTTTTTTTTTCCAGTTCCCCCTCTCCTAGCCCTCTGCTTTACCTTGAGGTCACAGACATTCACTCTAGAAGACATGGAAATTACAAAATTGTTAGGAGATATTTTGGCAGGTTCAACAGGCTCTGAAATCCAAAGGGATTACAAACGCAGATGTCAGGTCCATCTAAGCAGAAATGTCCCTGTGCTCCTGTATGTCACAAAACACTGGAGGGCTGTAGCAGTGAGTCCCTGCAGAGCTGTGTCTTCCTTCCAGGAAGGAGGTAGCCCTTGGCAGATGGTTTCCCCCACCCCAAAAGCCTGACTGCAGGGGTGGGGTGGGTGGGGTGGGCAGGCTCTCTATCCAGCTTTATCAAGGGAGGTTGTAGAGAGGTGGGGGTTGACCTCTTCTCCCAGCTATCTGTCATAGGACAAGAGGTAATGGCCTTAAGTTGCACCAGAGGAAGTCCAGGTTGGATATTAGGAAAAACGTCTTCTCAGAAATAGTGGTGATGCATTGGAGCAGGCTGCCTGGGAAGATGGTTGAGTCACTGTGCCTGGAGGTGCTCAAGAACCGTGTGGATGTGTCACTGAGGGACATGGTCAGTAGGCATGGTGGATTGATCATTGGACTAGGTGATCTTTGTTGCTTTTTCTCACCCTGAGGAGCTCCCCATCTACTCCTGTATACCCTGGAACCACCTCCATCCTGGAGGCTGTCTTAGGTATCCCTCAAATTATCTAAACAGAGAAATCGTGATTTTTTTTCAAGCCGTTGATGAGTGACATGGTCTGTGCTAAAACCAGACTACTGCAAACAAACTGAGCCTGAGGCAGAAGATAATGAGATAAGTCAGAGAGCCATGGTGAAACACACCTGATTTCTCCAGCTGGAAGGAGAAAAGAGCAGCAATTTAGTGACCCTGAAACCTAGCAATCCTATGTTGCTCCTTCATAAACCATAAGCATCCCTTTACAGCAACTGAAAGGATGAGATCTAATTTGCAGATCTTTGGACTTGCTAAAATAAATGGGGCCATAGGCAATAGCCATTATTGTCTGTGACTGGAAAAAAACTTGTGCTTCACTCTGCTCAAATCATACTAGATGGTCTTAGAGGTCTCTTCAGGATCTTAATGATTCTATGTAAAGGATCCAAAATGACAGGCAAAACCACAAATTGGCAAGAGGACATGAGGAAGGAAGCCATATGGAAGTGAATAATCATGTGTGGAATATGAATAAACACAGAACATGGAAATATAAAAGCTCTGTAAGAAAGGAGCTAGGAGTTCTAGCTGATCACAACCTAAAAATGAGTCCAGTGTCCTGCTGTTGTGAAGAAAGCAAATATCTTGCTGGGCTGTATAAATTAAAGCAATAGTTTGCCAAGCCCATGAAAAAAAAGAGTTCAGAGTTGTTCATAAGCCAACTTCAAGAGCTGTAGTTATGTGTGCCACCTTCAGTTGCAAGTTCTAACTGTGCTTTAAGAAAATTTCCAAGACCATAGACTTCATTTAGATATGATAACCTTCACTGAATGGCAGTTTAGTAGAAGCAATTATGTTCTTAATGCCAACAGCCTCCCCACTGATGATAAATATGTTTTTCGTTAAAACACTTTACATAAACATTATGTGCTTATTAACCAGAAGGACTTTTTAATACAAGACATCTAATAAATTATATTCCCTGTTTAAAAGTACCATAACTACATAGCATGGTATTTTTTCTCACTTAAAGCATGTAGATGCTTTAAAGACTGGAGATATGTATTTCAAGCAGTATATTAATTCTCCTCTTCCCAATGTCTTTCCTAAAATGATGATAAATATCATATAGAATCATAAAATCATTAAAGTTGGACCTCCAACCATTCACCTATCTCCAATATTACCCATCAACCATTTTCCTCAGTGCTACATCCATTCCTTCAACAGCTCCGGGATGGTGCGCAACCATTCTTACTGAGAAGAAGCTTTTCCTAATATCAAGCTTGAGATTCAAGCTCTTCTTCATGAGTCCAGCTTTTTAAAAAGTGCAGATTTAAATCTGCACTTTTGTCAGACATTGCATTCACATCTACTTCCCGTGTTATCAGAAGACCGAACTCAACTACATTTCCTAAGCCCCAGAAATGCTGGGGGTGCTGGTGATTGAGTCATCCACAAAACATTCATTAATAACAGTTATTCGACCCAAACTTAACAACTTCAGCACAATGAGTTCCTCACTGAAACTCTTCCTTAGTGCTTGCCCACAGCACACACTGCATTTGATTTGTATAGAGAAAACTGACTAGAATTATTTCTAGCCAGTTAGACACACAGTATTTGACAATGGTACCCATGGACATCAGACACTATTTAAAGTTAGCTAGGTTTTCTGACACTTCCAAAGAAAATGGATGCAAGCTTCCACAGTCCTCCACTCTCGGAAAAAAATAAATCCATTATTGATCTTCGCTCCCTTTCTGAGAGATTTGGAGAGGGCTTTCCCACTCCTGTAACCTTACTGAAAAGCTAAGAGAATTTATCATTGAAAGTCTTCCTTAACAACAGATTGAAGTTGGAAGACATGGTCATATTTGAGCCTCTCTCTTCTTTGTGAAAGCTGAGTGAGTTCCTCATTGATGCATTTCCTTTGAAAAATCACCTTCTAACCCATATCAGAAAACGCTGAAGATCTCTCTATGTCTTTGAAAATTTCTTCCTTAGACAAATGGCCTGAGGTCCTTAGCAGAACTAGGGAACTTAACTTGCTTCAGTCTCAATGAATCGTGGTCTTCAGGTCTGCAGTTTGAATCAGTGTCACCAGAGATTCACCTCCCAAGGCTCAGATAGCTATAAACACTTGAGTTTCCCAACACAGATTCAGCTCCAATGTATGAGATACCTACAGCTCGGGTATTTCATTACAAAACTAATTTACAAAACTAATTTAATTCTATAATCCCAAACTAAGAGATTTGAAAGGATATAAGGCCTGCGGGCCTCGATTCTCAAAGAAAAGAGATATATAATATCCAATGACTGAACTGGAATGAGTTGTTATATCAATAATTGTACCAGTAATACTTTGTACCTAAGTGTAATTCAAAAATAAGACTTCCGTTTATAAGTCACAAATGTTCCTTTGAAAATATGTTCACTGACCTTCATTGCTATACCTTCAAAAAAAAAAAGAAAAAAGAAAAAAATCCTTACAGTGTTTTGTTTATATCAGTCAGCTCTTAAAAGCCCTGGAGCTTAAAATAGCCTGTGTAGTAACTCAGAACACAATGCAAGATATTCAGCTTTAGCTAGAGTTTTGGTTTTTTTTCCTGAAGCTTTGTTTGTACTGCAGGTTCTATGGAATTTATCAGAATTTATGTTCTTCCACTTGTAAATAAACATCCTGCTGCCATGGCAGTAGATGGTCTATAAATCAGTGGAATAAATAAACAGAACAAGCTTGATTTGCCAAGCTGAAGGCAGAATGTGCAGCTCTTAGGTGTTTCCTGTTGTTTTAGCAGCATCTCTTGAAGCAATTTACCTTGTCTTACACAGTGAGTACACGGGATACAGCTGGGTTTTATTTTTCTTTTTGAATGTTCTGCCCTTCTCATAGCTTTGGAGCACCCTGTTGGAATTGCTTGTAAACTTAGTGCGGCCTATAAGTATTTGTGAGGATGTTCTGCTGTCAAGCTTTCCTCCAGCTAAGGGGAATATCTGTCACTAGCAACTCAGGTGGAGGAGCAGAAGAGCAAAGGACCTTCTAAGTCTGATGGCATAAAGTCACTTCCAGCAAAAGGCATCAAACAGCACCTCTGGGTGACAACATAAATTACAAATTTCAATTTCAAAAAGGTTACAATCCATTTTGCCCACTGCAGCAGTATTTTCCTCTTTGCTACTCTGCGTTCTGCAAAATTGAGGCTTGCAGCTACCTCCCAGCAGCTCTTTGATGCCATCTGCTCCCTTGAACCTTATCATCCCTTCCAAATCTGGGAAACCATCACTGTGATTGTTCAGATACTCACGCTTGCACTAAAGCAGCTGTGAAGGAAAAAGCCCTTGTTGCTGTTTTTGTTTGGCTGATTTTTTAATTTTTTTTTTTTTAACCAGATCTGACTATTAACTCTTATGGAGGGCAGCTCACATAACCTAAATGTGGGAAGTGATTTACAGTTTCCAATCTACTCATTAATGTGAAATGCTGACCCACAAATTTTGCATGCATTCCCACAACCTCAGAAGAACTACTCCAGCAGGATATAAATGCAGCAGTTCTCTCTGCTTTCTGTGCTACTGGAGTAGCTTTTCAGCTTATCAGCAAGGAAGGCAGTGTAAATTTTGCGGCAGTGAGAAACCAGAGTTTTCATATCTTCAAAATTATACACACTTGCATGAAAATTACCTCAACCAGGCCTACAATTGAAGGCCTGTCTCCTACTTCCACTTCATCTATATAATCCAGGGGTTTAAATGGGATTTTGCTGAGCCTGTGCTGACTCTTTGGTGGAGAGGAACTTTCTATGCACCTCTGCTATTGCTGCTAGTGGTGATTTTGTCCTCCAGATATTGGGATTTATCTTATGCATACTGGCTTGGATAAAGTGACAGATTCATAATGTACTGTTATTGCTTTCTCATGGTGAGTTTTGAAAAAATAATAACATGTCTGAGCTAATCAGAAGAACAAAACTCCCCTCAGCAGCAGAAAATTTAAAGGGAAAGGAGTACTATGGTAAATGTCTCTGTTCTTCCAGTAATAACATTTTTTTGTTCTGTCTACTTTACGTTACTGATAAGCACCTTTGCACCTTTCCTTTCAACTTTCAATACATGCCCATTAAAATTCTCAGTTACCTTTACATTAGTTTCTTCCAAAATCATGTTACAGCCCTCAGTGCTGTGCCACCCCCCACCAAGTCTGTGACTTTGGCAGTGAGCTGCTGAGTGTGCTCTGGCCATTGTGACTGAGATCTTCATTGCTGTCACACATCCCTGCAAGCTCAGGCTAAGAACCGTAGTTTCCTTTTGTGTTTGTACATCACTTGGTACAGTGGAGTTCTAGTTCAGAATTAGGTAGGATGTGTAGATCCTCTGACATGGCAAAAAATTAAAAAACTAGTAACAACAACAACAATAATAATAATAAAAATAATGACGTTGAGAAGAAGGAAAATGTGCAGCAGAAATAGCTGTATTACCAATCAGTTCAAGTCAGAAGGATTATATTAAGTCTAACCTCCTACAGAAATTTTGAGTTAATTTGGGGTCTGCGGGATTTTTAAGAAGAAACACGGCCTACTTTCCTGAATAATTAGAAAAAAAAATTTTGCTAAAAATGCACCAAATGAGCATAAAGAATTAAAACAAAAATAAAATTTCTCCAAATTAAAAGCTTGAACAAGCATTTTGGGAGAGGAATAAAAAACCTTTATTCTCCTAAATTTGCATAAAACCTTTTAATTAGAGCTTTTAATTAAAGCCCCCGGTAACTCCAAGTGTTTTCTGTGGGAGAATGGGAGAGCACGTTAAGTGTTGAATTCTGACTGTCACCATCTTTGCTGAAATTATTCCTCCTTTTAAAAAAAAGAGAGCACTTATGTATGGAAGTCAAGCACAACAAAATCAGAAAGAGCTGGGAAAAACTAGGATAGCCATCACTGTCCTTGTGATGTACCCTGCACAGGCTAACAGGGCAAACCCTTAATTCAGCTATTGTGTCCTAGCAATTTTGCAGTTGCAAAGAGGAACAGTCAAGTTTGCCTCTGGTCCTACTGTCAGTCCTTTTTCCCTTTTCTCAATGCAAGGCTGGAAAAGAGAGCTTCGTCTGTGAAGTCCTTGAGTGTGGAGATCCCTGACGCCACCTTTGGGAGTCACCCAAACTGAAACTGGAGAGTAAAACTGGATTGAGAAGGACCTCCTCCATCTTTGTGTGAGGTCCCTGTTTGAGGTTCATGCATTGGCAAGCATTAGAGGAATCTTGGGAGGATGCTGGGGAGACAAGACAGCAAACAAGAGCACCAAGCCTCTGCTTTCAATGAGGTTTAGCAAAGAGATGGGGAAGGGGAAATAATATGGCAAAGATTGATGCATGGGCTTATATTGTTGTGCCTTGAACTGATATAAGGACTGCTAGAGAGATCGTTGTTTATTATTCTTGTACATGGGCTGTTATGCTTTTCAACCTTATACTATGTTTTATCTCTCCTTCTTTTTTAAGCTCTATGTAAAAAATTGTTGAAGCAGAGACTGAAACTCCAATTTTTCCTTGCATCCAGGATGGAAGTTACTTATGCCCAGAGAATATTTTGATATAATTTGTTATACAGGAAGAGGAAGCTGTGAGGAAGCATAGCTCCTGAATATGCTGTAGCCTAGAGGCTGATTTGAACATCCTGATCTGAGAAGGGGATGGAGAATGTCCTTGTGTCCTTGAGATGAATTTCCTTTAGAAATATCTTTTTCACCTAAGTGTGAAGGTGAATCTTTCACCATGAATCCTGTTAAAGCTACTCCATTTTGTAAGTAGTAGTGTCAACAAATGGAGGTACAAAGTGTATATTTAGCCACTCTGGAAAGAAATAATAGCCTGACCTGATAGCTGCAAAATCATAAGCTTGCATATCTAGCTTGAAAGCAAAACTTGGAGCCACAGGTGGGATGTGTAAGGTGCTTGGCTAGTAGGCAGATGAATTCTATTCCTTCAAGACACAGACATGCTATAGAAAGAGATAGATACTAAATTCACACAGAGCCCTGGCATCTACAAGGCGGGGTTCTGAAGTCTCTACAACAAGAAATTCTGTTTTCTGTGGTTAGACCTTTCTGCCACCCAAGCTTCTCGCCAGTTTCTCTGGTACTGCTCACTCTGATATCTCTACCTAACACTGCTAGCATACCAGTAAGAGAAGTGTAAATGTACCTTCTGTAGGAACATGCTTGCAGAGCCACATATTACATAAACCCAAAACTCATCCTGCTTGGCATACAGCCCTTTAATGCCATCTCTATGTTCTTGCAACTACTCAGATGGCTCCATTCTCACTTGGAGATAGACAGATGTGCCCAGGATTGTTTCTAGTGGCCAGCTCCTCAGCTCTTTCCTACTGCTTCCAAGTCATGTAAGGGCTTGAAAAGTGCTTTCCCAGATGCACCTGATTTGGGCTTAAAAAGTGCTTGCTCCGTTTATTCCTGTATGCACCTCCTATGAAAATCAAGTAGAAAAAAAGAAGGATACAAGGACAAAGGAAGATACTGTGTTCCTCAGATGAACCTTTTACTACAGCAGAAACATTAATAACAGAATTCTGCAGTAGATTTGTTAGCAGCTATTAAGAGAAGATGGAGGAGCCAGTGCTTCTGCCTTTGTGTGGTTAAAAAGGCAATCAAACTCTGATGGGAGAATGGAGAGTATAAGCCAGGCTGCAGTACTTCTAGTGCTCATAAAGCCTTTGGCTTGCAGAGTGCAGCTGACCAGGAGCACAGCAAGAGCTGTGAGCAACACCACACCAGCAGACCAGCGCTGCTTAAAATGCAGGAGCTGGAACACAGTGACTATATTTCAAGCACATATTTTCCCTGTAAGGAATTATGCATCTTTCAGGATGGGTTCTCTGGGTTACTTTGCAGTAGGAGTTTCTGGTTTGTTGCCCCCCAGGTAATGTGAGGAACTTTCTCATTGCCTTTCCCTGTGGTGTGAGCTGTCTCACATGCCACCGGGGGAGGTTGGATATAGATGGGCAAGGCAGAGCCACAGTATGTCCCTGCCAAGACCTAAATTACTGCAGGATCATCAACTGACAGAAATACAAAGAGATGTGCTTCTGTTACAGGAAGAGGGGAGTGTATAATTGCACTACAGGGACACCTCTGGGATCCAGCCATTTGTAGTTAATCAGAATTATTCATCTGTTTGGTAAACTTTTATTTCTTTTATGACAAGAGGAAAAATTGACTAGAGATGCAGCCAGGAGACAGAGTAAACACACCAGCCTGGGAGGCCTGTGGATGTAAGCTAAGGAGCATGTGAAGGAGTCATTTAGCAAGCTTGTTTTCAGGTGGAAATGCTGAGCGCAGGAAGTCTGATGCAGCTCTCAGCATTCAGGCTGGTCAATGCATCTCTCCATGTGTCCCTGAGATGGATTGTATTTTAATAGGCTTGGCTTCCTTGGCGCATAGCTTAGTGCTCCACCTGACAGATGATGCTTTGCTGGAAGGCTGGCAGTTCCTGCCAGGGCAGCATCTTGCTGAGGTGGAAGTGTGGTGTCAGCAGCAAGGAAGAGTCCGGCTCAAGGTGTCCATGTCTCTTGTGCGTACACACACACACACACCTACCATCTGTCTTCTGGAAGTTTTAATGGAAAGGAAAGAAAGAGAGGTAAGCAGCGAAGACATACTTAACAGGCACAGGTGGCCAGTGCTATAGCTTTAGCAGCTGGGCTGCCAAGGGCAGATGGAGTTGCAGCTTCAGCTGGGAGCATGGTGGAAGTCAGGACAAAGCCAAAAGCATAAGGAGCCATAGAGTCACCATCTGCCCCGCAGGACATCACAGCCAGTTCCCTAGCTGGGCCTATTCTCACCTGGAACATTTCTTTTCACTTGATGGTGAAGTTTCCTCAGCAGTGATCTGTTCTGTCATGCCAGGAAATATGGTTTCTCATTACCATCCTGGAGAGTCTCCACAGACTGAAGAGAATAGTCTCTACTGAAAAAGGAGGAGAAAGTATTGGCCCAGTGTGAGGCATTCATGAACCAAAAAGTGAATCACAGGCATATGAAAGGCCATTGATCTTTATTCTCCACCATGCAGCACATATCCAGCACATTCCCCACCCCAATTGAACTTTCTTGCTACAGAAGTTTGGAGAGAAATTAGCATGGAATGCAAAGAGATAGCTGACAGGTTAGCTAACTTTTGCATTCTTATGGTAGATAAGTTTATGAAATACTTCCAGCCCTCTCAGAAGCAAGACTCTTACAGTGAGTGCTCCTATGGGAAGAAAAAGGAAATTAACCTTTCTTGTGTAATCTCAGGGACCTGCTGCCTGACTTTCAATTATTTATTTATTATCATTATTTCCTAAGGAAACAAGCCTTATGAAATTGTCCTGCCTGTTGTTTCCTTGCCTCTTTCTCTGCAAAACTTTAAGTTACTGCCTAATTTCAATCAACCTTTAGTGAGGTTTCACAAGGACACAAGTCCCAGGACGCAGCCAAAATGTTGAGTGCTCTTTAGAAAGCCCTGCAAGCAATGCCATTGTATAAAACTTGGGAGAAAAAGGAATTAGGTAGGGATGTGTAGGAGCATAAATCCAGGTAAAGCAAGGCTTTGCTAATCCTGTGGCTCACAGAACACAATGTTTGTGGCAGCGATAGGAGCTCCAGCTGAATGCAGCCCTCCAATTTGCTCAGAACCACCATAGGAGAACAGGGCTAAAATGCATTTCCTGCCCTGAAGAACTGCCCACGCAAAGCTTGCTTGCCTTTTTCGTGGAGTCATTTAGGCCGTCTTTCAATGCACTTAAAGCTTAGCACTGGTCAAAGTCATTTGAAGAAATCCATTGGCTTCATCTGGGCTGTTTTCCAAATCAGGCATGGGGTTGCATATCTTCCCGAATCAAAGAATTGCAGAGTGAAGTAAGGAGTGATGTGGTATTGTGGTAATTTTCTTGCACAGGCATAAGTGGCCATTAAGCCTATTTGGATGCTCTGGATAGTGAAGCAAGCCTGTGCAGTTAAATAGCGTGTTGGCAGTTCCAGTAACAATTTAGGAAAGTACAGGGCAATATTTGAGATAATGAGGTAATCTTATCTGCTTATCAAAAGTAAAACCTGAAAAATTTAAAGACTCTATTGTAGCCTGAAATATTTTTTTATTATTATTATTTTAAAAAGGAACTAGAAGGGACTTGATTAAGGTATTCATAATTACATGAGAAATAGTGAAAACTAATCAGTCTCTGCTTTTTATATTGTCACATAATGCAAGAACAAGGGGACTCTTAAAATGTAAATTAATAAGCAGTACATTTAGTGTTCAAATGTATTTAGTGATTCGTGTTACAATTACAGTATATATAAATAATCCACCAATTTCCATAAAACTATCTGATAAAATTCACTTGTAACAATAGTTCATTTCCCAATTCACTTTTCATTATTTGAAATCCTTTAGAAACCCAAGGGAAGCTGTGGGCTGGGGATTGTAAAGAGCTGTATATTTAGAACAAATCCAAGGAGTGAAGTGACTTTTGCAGTATGTACTCCCCTTCAGAAATTCACAGCCCTGAAGTTAAGGACACTAACATGGATGCTGGCTAAAAGGAAGGGGAAAGAGGAGCCCACGCTGGATAATTTTATGACCATTAGTAACATTTGTATCAATACAAGCTAAGATAATTATAATGGTAATCACATCTCACGCTTCAGAGCCCAAAGTGATTGCCTACAGAGGCCAGGGAAGCCTTGGAGAGTTTCCATTGAAAGGAAGATCAGAAATGCTTGAGTTTATTTAACTTAGTCATACTGGACATAGCAGAAAGAAGATACCTTTTAAAAGCTCTTCCTTTTTCCTTTCTTAATCAATTTCTTCCATGTCAGTTTGACCTGTAACCTGGAGTTCTCAGTGGTATCCTCACTTGTTTTTGCCTTTCCCATCTAGTTTAAACCTGGATCTCTCTGTTTTCCTTCAAAAGTGTTTCCCACTGTGTCACACCATTCTTATTTGTGGTTGTCTGTTTCATCCTCACTGTATCGTCTGCTCTTATGTAAAGAAGTCACATTTGCTTCCAGTGTCCTTGGATATGTTTCATTAGTTATCCCTGCTCTTACTTTGTTACTCCCCAGCTGGCATCATGGGAGCCTCTTGGAACCAGGTTCCTCAGGCTGTCAGTTTTTTCTGTATCTAGACTTTTCCATTAAGCCCCATAGGAATCGTGTTAATAGTATCAACCAGGAGAGTTTTGTTTAACAGATTTCCCACTGTCTTAAGATCCGAAGGAAATGAGTAAAGCATCACAAGTGCATTATGCTGCCCCTTAACCATTGCTAAGTTGCTGTGGATTCTGATCTGGTGTTCTCTTCTTCCTTTCCCATCTTGTCATTTTGCATCTGCATTGCACAGTGATCTCAAGAGTGGCCAGATTCAGGTAACCTCTCAATGGGAGCTTTAGATGTCTTCACAAAGCAAAGTCTCCAGCGACTTCAGTACCTACACGTGTAATAACAGGTGTGAGAGAATGCCAGAAATCTACCTTGGGCGAAGACACATGGTCATGCTTTGCACTTATGAAGAAATGAGATGGGAAAGAAATGGTGTCCTTTTATTACTATGTGCCATCTGCTCACAGCAACATATTAGAGCATCACTGCCAACAAAGAGCTGCTATTTCCCTTTTTTTTGCAAGGAAAATGGAAATACAGACTGAGATTTTATTGCTTCCTACTATACAATATCCAAGTTTTCTGAGTCTGGAAGGCACTATTGCAAGAAAATGCATGCTTCATGTAACTCCCTTGCTAAAAGCAACTACCAGGTTGTGACGTTCTGAGGTTGTGTCTGCATAACATGACAAAGGAGCAGGTTGTAAACACCCTTTAAGCCTATGACAAGAACTATTAGTTAAGGTTTAATATCAGCTCAAACTGATCAGCGCTGTATTTATAGAGTCATAGAATCATTAAGGTTGGAAAAGACCTCTAAGATCATCATCAGCCCATCCCCACCATGCCCACTGACCATGTTCCTCAGTGCACATCCACATGGTTCTTGAGCACCTCCAGAAACAGGGACTCCACCACCTCCCTGGGCAGCCTGTGCAGCCAGCGCAGAACTGCTCTTTCAGAAGACAATTTTTCCCTAATATCCAAGCTGAATCTCCCCTTGCACTACTTGAGGCCATCAGCTCTCATCCTGTCGCTGTAACCTGGGGAAGAGGCTGACTCCCATCTCACTACAGCCTCCTTTCCTGTTGTTGTAGACTGATAAGGTCTACCCTGAGCTCCTCTTCTCCAGACTGAACAACCCCATTTCCCTCAGCTGCTCCTCATCAGACTTGCATTCCAGACCCCTCACAGCTCTGCCAGCCTTCTCTGGACACACTCCAGGGCCTCCAAGTCTTTCTTGTAGTGAGGGGCCCAGAACTGAACACAGCACTTGAGGTCTGACCTTACCAGTCCCAAGTACACAGGGAGAGAGTTCAAGAGCAGAAGAGCTGCTAATGGGCCTGGATTGTACCTCACACACTTAAACCCCTGTGAAAGACTGTGTGTACACACCAACCTTGTGAGCACGTCTTCCCTGCAAATTCAGGTGTCAGCTTCCTCATTCATGTCTGATAACAGTGTGGACAGCCAACAAGGCTGATCTGGAAAAGGGCAGACATAACAGCTTAAGCAATAGCATACATGTATCCTGTTTTGTTTCCAAACTCCTAGGCTGCTCCTGTGTGCATCGCTCCAGAGCTCAGTTAATATCAAAGCTCTGGCTGAGCCGTGAAACTTGGCACTTAGGAGAGCTCTAAGAGATTTATTTTCTCTGTGTGTGAAGTAGTTCATGTTAGGACACTTCAGAAGAAGGAAAATAATTATTTGATAACTAAAGGCAGCTATGATAAAGATTCAGAAAATTACGGATAGAAAAAGGAAGGCCAAGAAAGCACTGCTAGTTGGCCTTTCAGGTAATAAAAAGTAAATTTGTGGTCATTGAAGAAAATTACAAAGCAACACATGCAAGTGTGTGAAAGGTAATGTTATTTACAAAAGGTATAATTAAACCATGATGTTCACTGCTCCAGAGATTGAGAGGGATGGCTCTCCAGGTTCAAGAAGTGATTCAGCATTTATATAAATAAAAAGAACATCTGCAAGGACACTAGCTTAATACAATTACAAGGGCTATCAATCCTCGTGCTTCAGGCCATGGTTACCTGCTGAGATCAGGAAGAAATTTCTTCATGGTATAGTACTAAAAGGAAAAATGCATTATTAGGCATCGATGGGTACTGGATGCCTTATTAGTCCTTTAATCTGTTCCACTGTGCAACTCTTCTGTTCCTCCATATTACAAATCAGTGAAGCATTAGGTGTGTACATAAGTTCCATTTTTAAATCAATAAGACTTAAGTGTCCATAAATGTAAGTGCATGATTAAGTGATTTCGAGAACAGATATATTAAGTAACTACTTAAATTTTAAGATGCATTGAAGTGTTTTTTGGCTCTGGACCAATGTTTCACTAATCAAGTCTCTCTCAAACACGCACACACACTCTCACAAAATCAACAACAACAACAAAAGACAAAAAAAGAAAAAAAAAAACCAATTAACAACGGTAGAATTTGCTGTATCTCATATATTATCCACTGATTTTACAGAAACTTCATGTAACAATGTGATGTTAGATCTGAAACTCATTCTCTTTTGTTCTCAAATCCCATGAATTTGTAGCTATAGGTCTGCAATTCATTAACAAATATAACCAGTATGCATAATCACACCAATCTAAAATAGTAACTGCCTTCATCTTTGGACTTTCTTTGGTGTGAATCAAACAAGCTTTGCCATCTACTACAGTCTCCTCCCTTGTATTTGAATCATACTGGTTGATCTGGCGGTTCCAGGTAAGCTGGCAGCCAGGCATTGAAACTCTCTTTGAAGATTTAAGTGTCCCTTTGAACTTTGAAGCCCATCACTTCTAATCCTCCTTTCTTTTTAGATGAGATATCTCTCAATCCTGACAGACATCCAGGGTCAGCAGCAGGGCTCTGAACACAAGGGAAATGCAGCACCAATCAGATCTTGCCTGAGAATTGGCATGTTAGCCTGGTATAGGTAGATTTGAGTGTTTTGGGCACTTCCCACATGGAAAGGTGCTCTACCTAGGGAAAGTTACATAGAAGTATAAACAGAAGTTTAGTGTTACTCACAGACTTTCCTGAATGTTTCTAGCAGGTTGTTAAAGGATCTGATAAATGTGGGAGACCAGAGCAACTGATGCAGCTGAATAATAGATGTTACCAAATCTCCAGGTTCATGCAGCCTACAGTGTTACTCAGTTAAAAAGCTACTGAAAATATTGCCATAATGGAGGAAGAGGTTCCTGTAGGTCTGTCTTCCCCGTTTTCCTCACTGGATCAATTACAACTTTCAAAGAGGCAGCAGCAACTCAACAGGAGGTGGCTGGGAAGGTTTAAGCAAAGTGCAGCAGGCAGCAGTTCTTCTATCTTGAGTCTGAATGTTCAGGCTGAGCAGTACCTGTAGGGACCTACACACTGAGATCAAGAGAACATTTCCAATGACTTACATAGGAGCTGGAACTAGGCCTTTAAGAAATACTAAATAATTAAAGCAGATCTCATGTAGAGCTGAAATAAATCTCTAATGCTTAAGGATCAGCACTTAATAGTACACAGAAAGGCAAAATTCTCAGTCTATATAGATACTATATAGACTGTAGGTCTGTGCTAATAACTAAACCCATAAATAGTTTTTTCTTAAACAGCTGTTTTCATCCCCTGATCGTTAAACATAAGAGTAAAGATATTATCTGATGTAGTCAGACATGCTTCCTGAATTGCCTTTTGCTTCCAGTTTCATTTAAGATGAAATAAACAGTTTAAGTGCACAATCTTAGGTACCTATAAAAGACTGACTTGCAGGAAATGTTAAGCATATGTTCTCTGCAAATCTGTTCTACTTACTTAAGTCATTTCTAATTCAGCATCCAGAAGGCACCCAACTTGGTGCTTACCCAACTCAGTAAACTTCTACAAGGAAATGACTGGCTTGATAGGGGAGGGGACAGCAGGGAAGAGGAGTCTCAGGGGATACTTTATCATTCTCTGCAGTGACTTAAAAGGAAGTTGTTTTGAGGTAGGGTCAGACCCAGGTGATGGGATGAGAAGGAATGACTTCAACTTGTTCCAGGGGAAGTTCAGTTTAGATATTAGGGATAATTAGGTAGGAAAGGCTGGTACAACAGAGGATTGTGCTGCCATCCAGAAGGACATGGACAGGCTGGACAAATGGTCTGAATGGAACCTCCTGAATTTTAACAAGGGGAAGAGTAATGCATGTGGGAGGAAAAACCCGATGCATCAGCACATACTGTAGACTGCCCAGCTAGGAAAGAGCTTTGTAGAAAAGGACCTGGAGGTCTTTGTGGATACCAAGATGAACGTGAGTCAGCTCTGTGCCCTCAGGACAAAGAAAGTCAACAGCTTCCTGAGCTGCATTAGGATGAGTGTTGCCATCTGGTCCTAGGTCATCCTGCCCCTCTGATCGTCCTGCCCCTCTGATCAGCCCAGTGAGTTCACACCTGGAGTGCTGGATTCAGTCCTGTAGTTCTCAGTACAACAGACATGAATGTACTGGAAAGAGTCCCAGTAAAGGGCCACCAAGATGTCAAAGAGAGAGTAGCAGCTCTCCAATTAGGGGAGGCCAATAATGGTGATTGTTCATCCTGGAGAAATGGAGACTTGGGTGGGATTTCATAAAAACATATAAGTATCTGAAGGCAAGATGCAAAGAAGATAGGAGTCAGTCTATTCTGAGCGATGCCCAGTGCCAGGACAAGACACAGTGGGCATGAATGAGAACACGGGAGGTTTCCTCTGTACATCAGGAGCACTTCAGTACTGTGAGAGTAGCTAAGCACTGGAACAGATTGTTCAGAGAGGGTACAGAGTCTCCATCCTTGGAGATACTCTAAAACCATCGAGACATTGATCTGGGCAACTAGTCTACGTGGCCTAGCTGGAGCACAGATTTCAGTCAAATGACCTCCAGATGTCCCTTCCAACCTCAGTCATTCTGTGATACTCAAAAATCACTAGTCACCATTTCAAAGTTTCTTGTACTGGAAAATTCCCTTTATCCTTTGTCAAGCTGTGTTGGGAGCTCCCTTGCACATGTAATGTTCTTTATTGCCCTGATAATGTGTTTTGGCTTAGGATTTCTTCAATTTCTTCAAAACCACTGCCCTTTCTTATCTGATATTAGGTACACACAATTTCATTTTGATATTGAATTAATAAGGACAGTATAAAAATGTGGACATAATTGTGTAAATAATTTTCCTTTACCCTCCTGAACAACGAGTGACCCACAGGTCATAACATGGGACCTGTTGCTTAGGTATGTATTTAGTACACTGTGTATTCAAGATGAAGATTTTTTACTTAGCCAGCTGACTCATTTTTGTCCAAGTGAAACATATTGCACCAATTTACATTGATGTCATAGTAGACTAATAACTAGACAGTGAAGAGAAATTTAAAAAGCAAACAGTCTCTGAAATATTCAATCTGGAAAATTTTCTTCAACTTAAATTAAAAAAAAGAATTTAGGTCAAACATGGAGTATGAAGTGTACAACTACAAAGGATATACTCCTCCATCTTCACTCTCTGTTGAGGGATTGCTCTCCTACTGGCTTCTGGCTGCCAGCTGAGTTCCTCTAAGTCTCATTTCTCCAGGGCAATGGAAATGATAATTAACAACCACAGAGTTTCCTTAAAGCAAAGAATTGCTTGTTTCAAAGAAAAACTCTACCGAGTTGATCCAAGTGCCCTTTCCTGAGACCCACTCCATGTTATTTTTCTGTCTGATTCTCTTTCTGGCTCTACAACCACAGCTCAGGACACCCATTCTACAAAGCCCCTTAACTCTGCTGTAAAAGAATCATTGCCTCTTTCATTGGTAGCTACAAAGCAGTACTCAGTGCTTCTACAGCATTCATAACATTTCTACATCCACATTACTCCTGTCTCACCAAGGCTTACTCTCATTTCCTCCCCAGCACTCATTTTATGAGAGGGCTGCACTAGTTCAGCACCCTCTGGGTTAACTCTCAACACAAGTGAAAATCTTTATCTCACAGTGTTTGGGACAAACTGCATTTGAAATGGCTGCAGAGGATCATCAATTTTTCAAATGGACATGGCATGAAACTCCCATAAATTGAAACATAGCTGATGCTGCACAGATTCATCTGGAAAGGTTATTATTAGGGGTCTGGGGATGTTTTCAAATGCAGGAATATAATTTATCATGACTAGATTTTGTTAGCAAGGAATTTAGACAGTTTCTGTTACTGTAAGCTAATAAGTCATTTTATCAGTACATTTTATTTCCTTGGCAGCTAACATCTCGGCAGCCCTCACCCCTTCTTAGTATCACATGTCAGGAGAGCAGCGGACAAATAAAGAGAAATCATTGGTTGTAAACTCACTGAAATTGCCTATTCCATCTGGGAAGCTTGGATAATGCAATTCAGTAATAAAGCAGAGTCCATAAAATGTATATAGGCCTTTTGCATTCTCCCTCTGTATGCTGTATACAGAAGGAGGAGTCTGTAACTGAGGAAACACATCCTGCAATCCTGCTCAGCTGTCTGGCTGTAGGGGAAAACTTGTAGCAGTATTTATGGGATGTTGACAACGATGGATTTGTACAGAGCAAAATGCCGATACGGTGCATGGCAAGAGGCCTTGGAAAAAGTCCAGTGTAGACAACGGCAGATCTGGGGCTCCTTGCATTCCTCCTACCTCAAACACTGGGTGACTTGTACAGATATCTACCTTACCCTAGTGAGACCTCCAGACCTCTGTGTAACCTGGGCTCACAAACACCTGCTCTCAGAAAAATCAGCTCCAAGTAGGTCTTGCGTGATTATTTTCTCCTGGTTCAGCTCATCTCTGCTGCTGCTAAATAATTAACCACCTATTTGGCAAGTACTTTGTGTATTTTCCTGTCCCTGAATCTCCAACCACACACGCAAATAGAAGCAGTATTGAAAGTGCATTTATGTGTAATCTCGAGGGACTGGCACATGCCCTGAGGGTTGATATATTTTGCTTCCACCAGGCAAGCAGAGAAAGAATTTCTGGGGTTTAAGAGCACCAAGGAAGAATAACTTGTTGTCAGAATTGCTGGATCTACAGTCTGGGAACTAGGTACAACAAAGAACAAACTTCTCAATTGCTGCAATGAACAAAAGATGGTCTTTGGAAGGCAGACCAGAGCATACAGCTGGAAGGGCTTTGTAAATCAGGGCCAGCTACTTGATTTGTTCCTAGAAACTTTGAAAAGACTGTACAAGTGCAGAAAGTATCTTCCATTCTGTCCAATAATGTCCTGTTCTATATAAAGATAGTTTGGCAGGACAGTCACAAAAGCAGAAAAGGTCAAATACCTGTTACAAACATAAGGGCAATTTGGTGGGATGTATAAGAAACAGGTACCAGGACATGTTCGATACAGCCATCCTTTTCTCTATTACTGTTCCCAACCTGCTGCAGGACATGTTTGCAGACAGCTGTTGCCAGCTCCGAAGTCGCAGATGAAATATTTCTGCTTCTTTTTTTTTTTTTTTTTTTTTTTAATTGGAAAACTGATTGTTTGGATTGGATTTTTATTTTGATGAAAAAAGAGTATGGACAGAAAGTGTTTTTCCTCAAGTTTTAGATTCCATATTCTAATCAAACTACCAGAAAACTGAAAGATTGTTAAGGAAAGAAGTAGTGAGCTGTGGTGATAATTCCATCATTCTGATTGCTACAATTGAAAGGAAGATATCTTCATGGGAAGAGGAGGATTTTTTGTTGTTGTTGATGTAATTGCCTAAGAAAATCAGAAAATCTGGAAAGGCAATCCATGGAAAGAAATTGTATGTACTTGTACAGCCAGCACATCTGTATCACCACAGCTGCATTTAGTTTCCTCTGATCACAAATATAGAGAGCAAGAAGGATGAATCTGAATGGTTAGGAAGACAATGAGACAAGCGATCAGCTGATTACAACTGTCCTTAGTGCTTATTAGCAAAGGAAAAAACTTATGAAGGATAATGCCTGCCCATTCTTGTCAGGATCAGCCAGGAGACAGAAGAAACGTTGTCTTGATGAATTGGTGCAGAAAAATGATCAACCATTCTTGATAAGATGCCCTAAATGAAGTACATCAGTGAGACCTCAGTCCAGTACATGGCTGAAAGACAGTTTGCATAGAGGAAAATATGTGCAGAGCCCCAGAGAGCACTCTTGTTCCCAGCCATAGCAGAATGTTTCCTAAACATTGCACCCAGTCCCCAATTGGTCTGAATATCTGTAGAAAGCAACATATGGGTATGTCCCCATATGAACCCTTCTGGGTGACAGACATGATTCTCCCAGTTCTGTGAGGCTGGATCAGCTGAAGGAATTTTGGCACATTAGATGTATTTAGCTTGTTGACTTTAGTGAAGTTGCTGCTGGTTCTAAAGCAGTAAAAAAGTTGGAGGCAGCACGAAGGAAAGCAGCAGTAATAGGAATTGATTGCTCAGTCTGGAATTCAGTGGGCATCTAACAGTCAATGACAGTTCTGCACACAGATACATTCTAATTTAGCTAACAAAGCCATTTACTACTGGTACTACTAATTACACTGTACTAGCTGTACTGTAATCATGGAATGAGAGAATCCGTGGAGTTGGAAAGCACCATTAAAGATCATCTAGTCCAACTCCCCTGCAGTGAGAGACAGCTAAAGCTAGAGCAGGGTGCTCAGAGCCTGGTCCAGCCTGACCTGGGTCTGACCCTTGTCTACAGGGATGGGGCATCCACCACCTCTCTAGGCAACCTGTTCCAGTGCTTCACTACCATTATTGAACAAAACTTCTTCCTCACATCCAATCTAAATCTGCTCTTTTAGTTTGAAACCATTTTCCCTAGTCCTGTCACAATAGGCCCTGCTAAAGAGGCATCAAGACGTGTTCAAGAGGCGTCTGGATGACGTGCTGTGTGTTACAGTTTAGTGCTTGTGGTAGCAATGGTGATGAGGAGACGGTTGGAGTAGATGATCTTATAGGTCGTTTCCAACCTTGTGATTCTATGATTCTACGATAAAGTGTCTGTCCCCTTCTTTCCTACAACTCCCCTTTAGACACCGAAAGGCCACTCTCAGGTCTCCAGGCTGAACAGCCCAAACTCTCTCACCCTATCTTCATAGAGGACCTGTTCCATCCCTTGGATCACTTTTTGGCCCTTCTCTGGATGCACTTCAGCAGGTCCATGTGTTTCCTGCACTGAGGACTCCACATCTGGATGCAGTACTCCCGGTGAGGTCTCACTAGTATAGAGTAGAGGGGAAGGATCACCTCCCTCTCTCTGCTGACCACGTCTCTTTGGATGCAGCCCAGGATACTTGTTACTGATCTCCGTTTGGACATTGAGCCATTGACCACCACTCTCATGGTATGACCTCATAACCAATTCCTCATCTACTGAACAGTCCACTCATCAAATCCAAATCTTTCCAATTTGGAGAAAAGGACATTGTCAGGGACAGGAGCATGTCCTTACTTTAGTCCAGATAGATGACATCAGTGGCTCTTCCCTTGTCCATTGATGCACTTATGCCATCATAGAAAGCCACTATATTAATCAGGTATCTATAAATAAGCAATCATTTCCTGCTGTGCATTACAAAAAGCTTCCTGACTTTGCTTCCAGGATCAGAAATCCTTATCTTTCATTGGTATGCTCCATCCAGCACTCTTAGTATCATTCCTTTCCCCTGCTGATCCTAGCACTTTAGATTAAGATTGATGGGAGAAGGGAACGCCATTAGGAACACTGAGGTTAGAGATAGTACAGAGCAGTCCGACGGTGGTGAGGCTAATGGAATCATCTACTACTCCAAGGAGCAGTGAGGATTTAGGAGCACATTTGAAGTACTTGCAAGCATACAGTATGAAGAAAAAAAACAAGATTAAATGGATGCTTTGATCCTTTGCCAGTGCTATGATGTCATCAGTGTTAGTGAGGCTGGCGGAATGAGTACCATGACTGGATCTCTGGGATAGAGGTCTACTAGTTGTACAGGAGAGATACACAGGGCAAACAAGGTGAAGGGTGCATGTAATGGAGACATTAGTTAGGGATGATACAATAGAGAGCATCTGGGTGTGAAAGGATAAGGGAAAGGATAACAAGTCAGATGTCATATGTATGTCTACTATCAACCACTTACTGAGGATGATGGCATCAAGAAACTGTTCTACAGATAATTAAGATAAATTTCTGGATTACTTGCCCTTGTCCTTGCATCCCAGAGCTGATATCTCCAGACATAAACTGGGAATATCATGTTACTGTGATAAGCAAGCATGGGGATTTCCTAAACTTTGTTGAAGATAGCCTTTCCTGCCACAGGTACTTGGTGAGCCAACAATTCTTTAAGAATAAGGAAGGCCTTGTGGGGGAGGTGATGGTAGGCAGCCATCTGGGCCACAGTGACCATGAAATAGTTGATTTTGAAATTTTTGGTGTTAATGAGAAAAAAGGTCAGCAGAGTAGCCACCCCATACTTTAGGCTTCTGAGGGATCTAGTTAGCAGAGAAAGAAAATATATGATCTTTGAAAGCAAAGTCAGGTTTCACAGAGAGAGTACAGAGCAGCACTTCACATTTATATGGAGAAAATAAGGAAATTCAAAGCTTTACTTGATTTCGCATTGGCTAGTGAAATGTCAGAAAGCAAAGCAAAACAAACAAACAAAAAGCTATTTGAGTATGTCAAAAGCAAGAGGAGGCCTAAGGAAAACATTGGATGGATACTTGTTAAAGGTGATCACCTAACAGGAAGATGGAAAAGGCATGGGCATTTAATGCCTTTTTTCCTCCATTTTTAAAATTAATCTTGGCTTTCCCAGTCCTCTCTGCATTGGAGGATTATGACTGAGAGAGCAGCAGCTTTTCACTTGTGGTCACTAAAATCGTAGGAGACTATCTGTATCAGTTAAATATTTGAAAGTCCATGGATCCTGACAAAATTCACCCAAGAGAAGGAGTTAGAAGATGTTATAGCTGAACTCCTTCCAGAAATTTACCAAATACCTTGGGACTGGGCAGGTCACTGCTGAATGGAAGCTAGCCAAGTTTATACCCCTCTACAAGAAGACCAGGAAACTGTGAATCTGTTAATCTAAAACCAATCCCTGGAAATGTTGCAGATGAGATTGTCCTGGACAGTACTGAAAGGCATTCAAAGATTAAAGCTGTTATGCACAGCATCCTTCTGGACAAATTGTCCAACTATGAGATGAACAGATTCATACTATGCTACGTGTTGAACTGGCTGAATGGGAGAGCTCAAAGGGTCATAATGAATGGTGCTACATGTAGCTAGTAGCTGGTATCTAGCAGTGTTCCCCAGTGCTCAGTTACAGAATTGATTCTGTTCATCATTTCTACCAATTATCTGGATGCAGGAGTTGAATACATCCTTAGCAAGTTCACTGACAGCATTAAACAGAGAGGTGCTGTTAACTCTCTGGAGTGACAAGCAGCTCTGCACAGGGACCTGTATAGATTGGGATACTGGGCAACCATCAACAGCATGAAGTTCAACAAAGGTAAATGCAGGGTTCCACACCTGGAATTAAGTAGTACTGGATGCAGGTACAGACTGAGCCATGACTGGCTGAAGAGCTGTCCTGCATAAAGGGGCCTGGGGATGCTGGTTGACAGCAGGCTTAACATAAGCCGGTAGTGTGTCCTGGCAGCCAAGAGGCAAACTTCATTTTGGAGTGCATTAAATATAGCATAGTAAACTGGACAAAAGAGGTGATTCTTCCACTGTGTTTAGCACTGGTGCAGCTGACCTTGAATATTGTGTGCATTTCTGGTCTTCACAGTATGAAGATGTTATGATACTTTAAAACATTCAGAGGATAGCAACTGAACTGGTGACAGAGGTGGAAAGCATGTCCTGGGAGGAGAGGCTGAGGACACTTGTGTTGTCTATCTGAAAAGAAGGCTGAGAAGTGACCTCAATGCCCTCTGCAGTTCCACAAGGAGGGAAAACAGAGAGAGATGCTGGTTTCCACTCCATGAGAATCAATGATAGAACACACAGGAATGGCACAAAGCTGAGCCAGGGTAGGTTCATACTGGGCATTAGGAAACAATTCTTTACTGTGAGGATGGTCCACCACCACAGAACAGGCTTCCTAGAAGGGTGGTTGATACCCCAGGCCTTTCAGTGTTCCAAAGACATTTGGATAATGTCCTTAATAATGATTTAACTTCTGTTTAGCACTGAACTGGTTAGTTGGACATGAATTTGTAGATCCCTTTAAACCTATTCTATTCTATTCTATTCTATTCTATTCTATTCTATTCTATTCTATTCTATTCTATTCTATTCTATTCTATTCTATTCTATTCCATTCCATTCCATTCCATTCCATTCCATTCCATTCCATTCCATTCCATCCATTCCACCCTACCCTACCCTACCCTACCCTACCCTACCCCACCCTACCCTACCCTACCCTACCCTACCCTACCCTACCCTACCCTACCCTACCCTACCCTACCCTACCCTATCCTATCCTATCCTATCCTATCCTATCCTATCCTATCCTATCC
>NW_024962335.1:14613383-14727745 GCF_019238085.1 Lagopus leucura
TATCCTATCCTATCCTATCCTATCCTATCCTATCCTATCCTATCCTACCTTTAAATGCCCCTTTTAAATTAAATGATTTCATGATTCTATGATTCTGTTCTAATACAGAAAAGTAGCTGTTCTGAACTGCCTTGTTCAGACTACAACTTGGTCAGAAAGAAGAGCCAGAAACAAGTGGAATGCATAGGTTACATTCACCCACCACTGTAAAACTAAGACTGAGCCAGCACTATTTGTCTTTTCAAACCACTTAATGTCACACAGTAGGGTTCATGTCAGAGTGCAGGACCCTTGTGATGAACAGTCAGGAGAATTAGTGTTCTCTGTGTATCAGGGAGTGGGAAATGGTGATGTGGGATTTGTGACACCTCCCCAGTCCCTGGAAATTCACAGTACAGTTTTATGTCAGTTCAAAGCGAAAATTAAGATTAGTAGGAAAGGCAGGATTAGAAAGATGCCTTGGCTTTGGGTGCTCATATCTGAAGCCAGGATATTGTTCTTGCAGAAAATTTTCCCATGTGCATAATTAAGACCCTAATTGCCAACTGAACTGGAAATCATACTGTGTGGTGTCTCTGCTATCATTTGAATGACTGTTGGACAAGTGGCTCTGCTTTGACGCAAAAATGCAGTCCATCATAAGCCCATTAATCTATCATCTATTGCCTACTTGTTTCTTTCCCTGTTTAGATGTGTACAAGATGAAATGTTTTCCTCCTGCTGTCTGGTTATATTTTTACACTTCATTTTCTTTGTTTTTTTTTTATGAACCCACAAAGAAATAGCCACATAGAGTCATGGTGTTTAAGATAATCATGTATTGAAGCTACATCAGCTTAAGAAATAAACTTCATACTTTTCCTCTCTCATTCTCATTACAAAACTGGAGTGAACATATTATTAATTAAACTTTTATTTCTCTCCCTCTTCCTTCACTTTGAATAACCAGTAGCAGAGGAGAAGAAAAGCTACCATGCATTGTTATTATTATTATTACTATGACATATTAAGAAGACAGCCAAAGCAGTAATAGGGTAATGCAGCCCAAGAAAATAACCTGCATTATATTGCTGTAGTTGACTGAGGCACAGTCAGTTACAAGTATACAAACCATAGGAATTGTTTAAAGAACAAGTAATTATGGGGTCAGGAAGGGGAGATTTTAGATAAATACTCTCATAAATTATTTACTGTGAGGATGTGGACAACTTCTCTTCCTGAAAATAACTGCAAAAATTAGCCACAAATCAGCATATTCACTGGTCTTATCTGAAGTAATAAATAAGTGTGTATATATTTTTGTGCTGGACTGTGGCAGAAATATCTGACTCAATCTGGCAATGACAGAAATTCTTATTTTGTCTACTTTAACTCATCAGTGCAGAAGAAAATAAAATAAATATTTATCCAGGAATTTAACCTCTATGTGACACTCTTGATTTGCAAGGACAAAAACCTCAAAACCGTAAGATAATGACTCTGCCTTGTCTGCACTGTTTTTTAGCTTACCACATGACAGCTTCTGATGCCTGCCTCTTCTTAGAAAATTTTCTCCTTCTTATACAGTGGAAACGATGAAAAAACTTTTGAGATCTCCTAGAATACTCATGATTCATCATGAGTCATGATGTCTTAATTTTGGAGTACCCTAAACATGAAGGTTAAACTCATCTTTCTTTTAGGAGAAGAACTGGGACTGGATTTGCAAAAAATTGTAAGCATCAGAAGATTCAGGAAAATGTCTAATGGGGTTTAAAAAAAGAAAAAGTTGTTGACCTGGTTAGGAATAAGATTTGTATCAGAGACGCATAAAATTAGACGCCTAATTTAATTTAAGCGTATCCTATTCATTCTGTCACCAGAGGAATATCCAGAGGAAAATTGACTCCATCAAATGAGAGGTGAGAAGAACCACCCTTGCCTCTCCAATACCTGGAGATGTTCATGTTTCTCTGAAGTTGGGTGGGATTAATCCCCCCTTGATGGCCAACTCCTCTGAGAAAACCAACCCTTCATCCACTGTCCAGCCATGGCATTTCTGGCCCTGAAGTAGTAGTGCATCCAGTTGGAACCCACATAATCATTGTGCATTGCCACTCTGTGTGGGACCAGTTTGGAAAGAAACAATTGACAGATGTGCATTTATGGGCATCTCTTCCTTTAAAATCTCTCAGCATAGTACCCACGCCTCAGAGCCATTGCCAGACATCCCTCATATCATGCTTCTCACAGTACGTATTCTTTTCATGCAGTCTCTACAGGTGAAATTGTACTTTTGCAAAAGAACAAGAAAATCCTCAGGACAAAAGTAAAGTAACTCAGCAAAAAAAGGAAATGTGTGGCATTGGACACAATTTCCACATCCTAGTGGGGCTATGCATAATAATTTTCCAGGAAATGTGAAAAAATGCAGATGTTGTCTATGCAAGGCTCATCAAAGCTTCAAAAAGTCACTATATTGTTTTCAAAATGTGTTGGATTGTATGCCACACTTGAGATCTCCTCCAGATTTAAAGTTGCCTGATCAATTAGTTTAAAAGCTTATCCAGATGTTTTCAGCTATATCTAACTCACCATGTAGGTAGATAAGATTCACTGTTTCTGACAAAGGAGATTTGACTCCAAGGCTGCCCAGTGTGGTCAGGATTTTGTTTTTCATGAAGTATCTTAACTAAAAATTAGAAATGTTCATTGAAAGGTTATCATAGAATCATTAAGGCTGGAAAAGACCTCTAAGATCATTTGGTCCAGCTGCTCTCCCATCCCCACCATGCCCACCGACCACGTCCCTCAGTGCCACATCCACACGGTTCTGGAACCTGAGATACTTCTGCCCGCAGTGATCAGAACACTAACATGGTGAATTTCCCTCTTGTATTTATTATCACACCTTTAAGTTTGCCCTAAATGGTATTTTTCAGCCTGCAAGGAACCATGCTACTGGTCTTGATTAATTGTCCTCTGAGAGTTCCTTGCATTCACACTGACCGTATCAGTGATGCGACATTACGGGGAGAAAAGTATTCCTTTGTGAAACAGTAAAAAGACAAACCTGTGGCTGTGTGAGCTAACAACATGCTTTTAACATTAACAGGTTATGAGAAAGGAAAAGAAGAGCCTCTCCAAGACTTGCCTAACAAGCCTAATGCAGCAGATAAAACAAGTGTTCTGCAAAGGGAACTGCGTTCATTAAAGTGTTAGCTCATTAGAGGTGAGGTGGCAACACTTGTGATGCATGCAGCTGAATCACTCCCCACAGCCTCCACAGATACAAAGTGATCGCACATTCATCTGCCTCTTCGCTGATGAAGCAGACATGCTGACATTTGAGGCTGAGCACCCATTAATGTAAACCAGGGCAGCTCTGCTCCATTTCAGTGTGTCTGATTGTTTCAGTAAAGCAGTTAGTGTGCAGGTTGTGTCTTCTTGTCATCCCACCTGGACATGCTGGATTGACCTGCCCTCCTCTTTCCCTTATGGCTCAGGTCTGGAAACACAACATTTAACAGTGAAATGCCACTTACCAGTCTTTCTTAACATCTCCCTTTACAAGTGCTTATTTTTCACTCAGAGGGTGGTGATGCACTGGAACAGGTTGCCCTGGAGGCATTCAAGGCCAGGCTGGATGTGGCTCTGGGCAGCCTGGTCTGGTGGTTGGCAACCCTGCACATAGCAGGGGGGTTGAAACTCAATCATCTTTTCAACCCAGGCCATTCTATGATTCTATGACACGATTCAACAGTGCCAGGCTTCTATTCAAGCTTCAACTGCACAGATATTTCCCATGTGATATTTTTATGTCAGAGTACGTGTGGTTTGTTGGTTTAGTTTAGTTTAGTTTTGCTTTAACAGAAGTGATTGGAAAATAATTTTGAATAAGACTAGGGCAAAAGATAGCACTATTTTTCCATGTTAACTGGTGGGTAAAACTTTATTTTAGAATCAGTATTGCCCCCACCATTTGGAGGATGGACACATTTAGTAGAGATGGTTTTCCTCCCACAAAAAAAAACCTGCTTTTTCATGACAAGGCTGAGCAATTGAAACATCTTATTTTTGTGTGTGCCATACAGCCTTGTTAGAGCTTGGCTGCTCCATGAGATTCACCAGGGTCAGGATGGCTCCCTAGGCATTGTCCTGGAGGAAGAAGGAAGCATGCTGCCTCTGGGATGGGGGAGGCTGAGCAGTGCTCCAGGAAATGAGCAGCACCATGGAGAGCTGAAAGTCTGATGTTGCTCCAGCAAGGAGAAGAACAAGGCAGTCTTAATTAGCAGACAGTGGGAAAGGAGTTTATGAGGCTCTAGGATGAATAAATCTCAAGCAGAGGGATCTGAGAGCCAAAGGGAGAGAAAAGAGGGGGGTAAGAAAAGGGAAGGCAATAAAAAGTGTTTTTCTTATTGTGAGAGAAACCTCCCTGGTCCTCTTTCAGATACCAAGAACACTGTTGTTGTGTGCTTTTCTTCAGATCATGGAGGAAAACATCCAAAATAGCATAAGGTAAGGTCAAACACTTGCTCCATGTAACAGCAGTATGAAAAAACATATGCTGTGTTGGGTTATCACCAATTAGCAATTGCTTCCACTGTGGCAATTTGTCTCTGAATCACCATACTTCCAAGATAAGGGATATGTAGAGATTAATTGTGAGTTACACATATCTGAAGTGTTTATGTAAATATGTGCTGTTAATAATAACAGCAACAATAATGACAATAGAGAATCCCATTTTGTGTGGTTGTGGTTGCTCAAAACAGCTGTTTCAATGAGACATCTGCCAGTGAAACAATTTAGCCTGAGGATAATGAATAACTGTTACTTAACTGAGATAGTTTTAGCATAAACTCTACTTAATGGGGACACATTTGGCCAGCGAGCAGTGATTTCTTGGTACTTATCTAGGTGTTTAATAGTGAAAATTATGAGCTTGTGGCAAAAACAAAGAAACAAACAGCAAGTTATGTTATGTTTAGGTTGCTTTAGTTTGAAATACCTTAGAGGGATTTTGTCAGAGAGTGAATTATTCAAAACTTAGGAGACTTTGTGATGTGTGCTTCAAAATGCTGGAATACTGATGATCACTGTCTCGGTCTTCATCTCATAGTATAGAAATTACTAATATATGGAGATAAAAGTTTGTATATCTGTTTTATGGCATTATTTTCTCTTATCTGAATCTTCTTGCATTCATTACATGTGTATAAGCACAGATGCACAAGTGTGGGAAGAGTTTTTAATATACCTTCATCTGAATTTCTTCAAAGTTGAGTACACTGTACATCCAGAATGGCACTTCAGGTGAGGAATTCTGTTTGAATGGAGTCCGCTTGACATGATTTCCAAATTTTTCTAGTTCCCATATAGATGTGTTTCAGAGTACTGAGACAATTCCATAAAATCTTTGTGCTGCAATGGGCAAGCGTAGTGATATGCTGTGATCAAAGCCATAGACCAGATTTTTTCAAACTACTGATTATCCATGCAAGAAGTAAAAGCTTGCTTGCAAATGATAAGGTTATTTGCTTTCAAGGGAGATGGATTGTGTGTGTATTGGCTGTTATCCCCTGGCTTTAAAGAAATGCTGGCAAAGACCATGTTCTTTGTGAAATAAACTAGAATGATGAGGTTAAATGCAGTGTGATTCAATTTATTTGGCAAGATCTACGAACAAAATGAATATGAACCATGGGACCTTTAAACACTGTGAAAACCTATCTGTTATTTCTCTTGAGGAAAGTAAATGAATCCTTTTTCAGATAAGAGAAAGTGTTACTATATTACTGAGAGAATTTACTAGATTTAGAAGAATGCCAGATAGTTCTTCCTTTCATATTTATAGCTGTCTTTTCTTGAATATAAAAAAATGTAGCCCATGTCATGTGGTAATTCTAAAGGTAAAAGGCAGCCCTTGGGATCTGAATGACAGAGGAGGTCTCGGTCAGCAGTAACTAACTGATGTCTGTACCTCTTTAAGGAAACACTCACCATTTGGTAAGGGATCCTGGTGTTTGCTTTTGACCTGGACCCTGAACACAATAAAATTCCCAGATGAGAAATTCAAAGAAAAATTGACAATTATATTTAATTGATTGTAAAGTCTTGTTTCATTATATTATCTTAATAATAGCAACATACATGTACTGTTCTGTCAGCATATCTACTGTTACAGATGTCTGACGAGAATCATTTATAATAGAGACATGCATGTTCAAGAAGGGCAAGTAGGACTCTTAAGCAGGTATTTTAGAGTGTGATTCATTTGACCTATTTTAGACACCTACACTAAGACAAGATGAATCTGGAGGAGTGAATCATGCTCTTCGTGTCTATGCTATTCTGGACTCCCGTTGAAATGGCAGAGTTTCTGGGGGCTGCTCTAATTTCTTCAAGTTAGAGCACCCTTAGTAAGGTTCCCCAACAAGTAACAAGTGTCAAAGCCACTGCTGTCTCCAATTCTTCTCTTTTCATGCCTCTACTCTCAAAAGAAGCTTGTCTTTGGAGTTAGCTAGCATCACTATATTGGTTAGACGAAAGTCATGCTCCGATGACTTTGATGACAACAGTCCTAGATGCTGTTATATTGGCATTATGATAGGATTGCAATATTGATTTGGAAAAGCACAAGAAGCCCCACAGTTAAAATTCTTCTCTTGTAGGATGAGTCTTTCTAGTATACACTTAAGGTTCATGATGAGCAGAGAAGATAGAGGAAACATGAGGAAAACTTGCACAATGTAGTTATTCAGGGAACAAGCACTGAACTGAATTCTCATTGGCTCCAACTTCACAGAAAGAGTGATGATCACTCACTGGAACACACTGCCCAGGGAGGTGGTGGAGTCACCATCCCTGGAGCTTATAGAGAAATGTGTAGGTGTGGTACTATGGAACACGGTTTAGTGGGCAACATTGGTGGTAAGTTAACAGCTGGACTAGACGATCTTAGAGGTATTTTCCAGCCTTAATGATTCTAGGATTCTATCACTTATTCTCAACCAGATATCTAAACAGTGTGGATGAGTAGCATTCCAGAAACATTTACATTTCCAAAGTGATGCAATACAGAAATAAACGACCTCCATTATGTGAAAAGCCATGAGTGTGCAGTCTCTGAAAAGCAGGAATTACATGAGCAAGAGATTGAATTTGTCTTGCAAAACTCAGATATCATTAAGCGCAGATGACTGTACACGCACTAGTAATGAATACAGGCTTGAATACTTATATCCAGACCATGAGTACTTCATTAAGGCTTCAAGATTCTTTGGATAGCTTTGAACTTCTAGCTAGAATTTTAAAAACCCATGCTGTAGTTGGCTGCCTCGAAGGATGGCAAGTCTGATGTAAGTTGTCAGGGTTGGTATACAGTATGTTAACATTAGTGAAAAAACAAGCAAACAAAAGAAACCCTAAAAAATGTAAAAAGCTTTATCTTATTGTTTCTGCTTTCAGCCAAACCCCAAATCTCCTCTGAAAAGTTGAAGGGAACTGATTTCATCCGAGATGTGGTTGTTCCTTTACCTTGTGCTAAAGCATGTGTGCTTTAATCCGAGTGTTCATACTAACGGCTCTCACTGTCCTTGCTCTTGGAGGGACAACAAACTTTTGTGTATACTTGAATACGGGAGCAAGCTACAACAGAGGCTGCATTCTCATAGCTGAGCTCCAGCCTGTAGACCTCTTGCTCCAGTGAACAGAAAGTTCAAACAAGTAGTGAAATTGCTTTAACCCTCCCAACCTTTGCCTGACACAAGGCTCACGTACTTTGACTGTGAGCAGTACTGAAGTCCATTAATGGCCTTCTTTTATTACATTCCTTCTCATTGACAGAAGTAATTAGGAGAGACATGTACTGTCTCTGTGACTCTTCCCACTTGAGCTCTCCCTAGAGACAGAAGGACAGGGCATATTCATGTCAAGGAATTAAGATAAAGCCTTCATCCTCGCACTGCTATCACAAACATTTTTGCAGATGACAGGGAGGAACTTCGGAAATTTGAAAAGAAAAAAAAAAGAAAAAAAAGCCCTTAGTGAGTAGTAAATAGATTCTTACTGTGTCCACACAAAGAATAAATTTATTGTGTGACCTTATTTGCAAAATAAAGCAAGTATCTTTTGGCCTGAAAATTGCTCTGTATGCTCTTTTTAAGAGTTGTAAGATCCCTTACTTGGTGACAAATTGGGACTGTTTGTACAATTCTTAAAAATATGGGATTCTGACCTAGGAGTCTGGTTCTTGAGTATGACCATTGTGCTCATTTTACTGTTAAAAACAATAGCAGAACTCATCCAAAATGACTGCCAGAGTGCTGTGGAGGAGCCCTCATTTGACACAACTGTTTATGAGAAGAAAATTTTCCTTCTTCAGATCAACATACATAATTTGGGGGACATTTTCTCTTTCTTTATTTCTTTTTTTTTTTTTCCTTTTTTTTTATTTTTTCTGGTTGAAGTAACCTTTCCACTATGCATGTACTCTATAAGTCAACAATACTTCCTCTGCTGCAGGAGCTCAATTCATTGCTTAAAGGAAGAATAAAATAGAAATACACACTGGATCAGAAAGAAACAAGACTGTGAATCTGAAAGAGGCCTGCCCTTGGCATTTCCTCTTGCCTTGCTCCCAAAGGCAAGAAAGACTACAAGGGCCCTCCATCAGTCTTATGGAAATACATTTCATCTGAAGTAAATGTTACCCTAATCCACAGATGCCATAGAGAAAAATGACAGCCTTATAATGTTTAAAGGAGTGATTTGAATTGTGGAAAGGGCAGTGGTGAGCTTGGGGAAGCTCTGCTTGACCTCTTTTGATGTAGACATTGCTGATAAATGCACACAAACTGGCAAAAAAAAAAAAAAAAAAAAAAATCCAATTATAAAGCTGTTAAGGATGGTGAACCTGCCAATCCCCTTGACTGGCCAAATGTGTCTTGATTGTGTGAAACAGAGGGGCTCACATTACACCATGCTGTGGGTAAAACTAGATTAGCGGGATTTTTGCTTCCACTTGGGCTACTGAAGCTTATGGCAAAAGTTGTGGTCTTTGGTTAGCCTGCCACTTAAAAGAATGCATTTCAGGAATGGGTGCTAAACGCATCTAAAAAATTCAAGCATTGACGTATTTTTTAACGTTACTTCATTGAAGTTTTCCATGTGCTATACATTATCACTACAATGTGTTTTATCATAATGGCAAATCAGAACTCACAGTGTTCTTTCTCCAGCAAAGACAGACTCCAGCCATTTAAACTAATGGCAAACCCATATGAAATGCGAGCAAGAGAGAACCAACACACAAACAATCAGCTTTAGTTCTGCCCACTGTCCAGGAAAAAGTAATGATAATACAAAGGGAAAAAAAAAAAAGGAAGTTATGTATTTTATCCCATTCACTGTTTATGTGCAAAAGCAAGTTGCTGACAGGAGCCCTCATGCCTAAGTTTACTGTTTTAAAAGTATTTTTAATCCAAAACACTTACTTGTTTTTGACTCCTGGGGCAGGAGTTCATCAGGAACTGTCAGGCTGGGGGACTGGTGCATGAAAACAAACGGCAGTGCTCAAGAATGTCAGATTTCATTTGGAAAGCCATTTTATTGTGTGTGTTCCGAGGTGTTATTACGATCGCAGCTAAAGGAGAAGTATTCTGAATTGATAGCATCCTTTCAATCTCATATTTTAATGGGCTGAGAGGAGTATCTGCCAGCGCAGACAGAAGCAATTGAACTATGGAAAAACAGTACATTACCTGCCTCTGCTGCATTTTTCATAAGTAGATCTCCAAAAACTTTACAAGAGAAAACCAGGAGACCAACTTCACTATTACAGTAGTTGATGCAGTTGATGTTACACCTTCCTGTTATGCCTCTATGCAGTAGGAATTGATTTTGTAATAGAACAAACTGCCTTTTGCATTGGGTAAATCTACTTAAGTTAGCAATGGAATGATGCTCATCAGCAGTTTTAAAATATCCCTGACTCCACACCTTTGGGAACATCACTTTTATAGTCTAATAAGAAAACACACAAAACATAAGATTAGCATGGGAGCTTTATTCTCTCTTTTATCTTCATAACTACTACTAAAGCCTTTCTTCCTGGACAAGGAAGAATAAATGCCTTCAGTGCACAATGGGCAAAAGTTCAGCGAAGTGGCAAAATTATCTAACAGCTAATTTAGAGATGCACATAACCAGAGCAAAGAGGTGACAGTCCTTTGTGCCAGTTGAATTTGCATTTCCTGGATTCCATTTCAGACACATGATGTACGTCTTTGATCACAACACTTCACTTCTCTGTGTCTTTGATTCTGACGGGGGGGCAACGATCCATTAAAAGCCTGAAATTTTCAAACACAGAAAACAAGCACCTAGTTGCTACTGTTAGCAGAGCCACAGAATCACAGAACGTTGGCAGGAAGCTCTGGAGGTCCTCTTGGCCAATCACAGACATGCAGAACAGGTGGCTCCAGTATTATCCTCATTTGAAAACACAGGCTCATTATCATGTATGTATGACACTGTACAATGTACTGTGTATTTACTGATTCTGGCATGCTTTTTTTTTTTTTTTCCATAAACTACTTTTGCAAGGGCTTGCTAGTATCTCAAACAGATAGCTCTCACCTTTGAGGATGCAGCAGCTCCCTCTTTCAGTTCTTTATTCTTTAACACTAGAAAAAAAAGAAAAAAAAAGACTGCATAAATCACCTTTTTTTAATTGTGAAATACTCCCCTTTGACATTTCTAACTTGTACATCTTGTAATTAAGACACCTCTTAACATACCCTTTTACATAAACTGCAGGTAGAAGTACACTGAACATGTCCCACAAGAAATAACAGCTTAATCCATTTTTTCTGCTGAGCAGGCTTTCTGAACACGTGATCTCGAGTTCTTTACTTAATCCCCAGGGTTAATTAATTAAAACAAAAAGATGAAGAGTTTGTTTCCATAATTCATCTTGTTATTAAATAACCCATTAACTCCTTTTTGAATGCATTGTTTCTCTCATGCTTCACTATGTAGCGAGTCTTAATCTCTAAGACCTTGATTTATTCCACTAGAGTGGCAGCATTTCATACAGGCATGCTCATGCTAGCTTTGAATTCTACCTCTTCAATATCCATGTCAGAACAGCATTTAGCCCAGAATAAATAGTTGATCATGTTGTATTTCAGATGAGTTTTACCGTCTGCTCTAAGCTTATTGCTACAGTTGCTATGCTGACAAAGCTTCAATAGGTCTCTGTGAGCTACAGTTAGAACTATAACAATGATTTAGTAAACCCTCAGTTTTGTCCAAAAATGTGTTCTCATCCAGACATTTAATTTCCTTGATCAAGTTTTTATTTAACTATTCTTACAATTTCCTTTATCTCTCTCTTTTTTTTTTTTTCCCCCTGTAAGGACTGTTTTTCTAGAAACAACACACAATGGTACTACAAACTCATCTGACACATTTTCTAGAAGTGTGAATTCTGCAATTCCTGGTGTCACTGAATCTGGGTCATTTCCTACACAAGTTCATTAGTCACCAGTGATGCTGTTGGGCAAGAGGCTCCAGAAGAGAGTGGCTCAGAGTGCCAAGATGGGAGGATGTGCTATCAGGGGCTGCTCGGGCAGTGAGGAAGCCTTTTTATACCTCTACCACATCCTGCTAAACTAACACCAGTGACTGCATTCCTTTGGTAAAGGCAACAACCTTCTAAATCCCAAAAGAAGACACAGAAGTCATTCCACAACACCCTGTGCCTGCCAGCCCATGGAAATTTGTGGTGGGATGTGGGATCATGAGTCCACGGTGAGAAACCAGCATGGATGTATCATTCATTACCACCACCCACAGCATGCCTGCAGATGTGGGATCTGTGAATGGAGTGCTAGTGCAGAGAACATCAGGATGTAGAAGCGTGGAATGCTGCCGTATGTTGGCAACTGCTAGATTACCTAAACCATGGTGAGCGTGTAGTGTAGGCAGGCTTTATTAGCGAAGTTCAAACTAAGATGTGCTAATTAAACAAGAGGTTGTCCTAGTTGCTAAGGGAATGAATAATTTCTGTATTACTGCTTCTACCTCAGTAAAGTGTGTTCTCAGCTGTCCCTCTGGTCATTGCCAGAAAGGGAGGTCAGTTATTGTTGCTTCTGTGACTACAGTGTTTTGTTTTTTAAGCTCAGTTTTGCTTCTTTTGAGAAAGATGTAGTCTAGAATAGGATATCTGTCAGCTCTTCTGTAAAGCAGAGATTGACCAAGTGTTGGAGCCAGTCCTAGAATGAAGCAGATGCAATGGTCTGAATATTCTATTACTAAAGATGCTGGCTGCTGCCAGATGTGCATCTTGCTTAGCTTGGTCTCGTAAGAAAGCATTCTCCAATTCTTTTTTCTTCTAACGTAATATATACTATGCATAGGGAGATGCTAGGGGCATACGGATGTAAACTCAGAGGTGAGATCAACAGGACTGAAACACAGTGAAGTTAATGCTCAAGTGAAAAACTGTCTTCATGTGGCGATCCATTACCAGCTGCTAGTCCAGTAGCAACCCCATCATCCTTCCTTCTCAGTGTGAGCTTTCCATCCATCTCAGCTTGAAACTTAAATTACAGCACGTAGCATTTTCAGACCAGTATTTTTCTTCCAAGTTGACATCCTCTATGGAAACCTTGCTGCCATCATTACAAACCTTTCTTCTCTGACACTCTGTGGGGTTGTCTGGCTGTAACTTTACCTTTGTGAGACACCAGAGCCTTGCTCCTCTTGTACCATGGAGATGGGAAAAATAATAAAATTCTCATTAAGAGAAAATTGTCTCTGTCTATGAAAAGACAATGTAGCTCTACATTAAGCTCCAGCTTCCAATACGCTGAGACACTGTGTTATTTTCCTTTGCTTTTATTTCATGAACCTTTATTCCTCCAGCCAGCTATTTATTATATTGGAACACGTTCCCTTTATTTCATCTGTTCTCCCTCCTACCTCAAAGCAGAAGTTGCAGCATCTGCCATCACCCCTCCCTACCGGCTGGTTTGGTTTGCATTCTCCAAGAAATACATTTTCTTTTCCCATAAGCCCTTGAAGTCATAGAGTTCCAGTGCTACCTTTCTCTCACTGAGGACTCTAAGCTCAGGGAGGCATGTCTGCCTTTTGCTGAAAAATGCTCCCTCTGCAATTTTAACTAGTCTGATTTTGCATTACAACCTCTGCGATATCATTTATCTAATTTAGATGTTTCCTCTGCATCCCATTCTACAGAAAGAGCTGTGAAACCTTCATAAGATAAAAATCTTTATCTGAACTTCGAGTTGGACTGCCCCAGAATCGCAGCAGAGGTCGGAATCTGCCAGAATCTCCTGCCTGTTGGAGACAGGTATGGGTTATTAGACCGAGTATTTGGGAGAAAATCCTAAGAAAGCCAGCAACTGCTGAGCCTAAAGTCTTACCCTGAGTTACTTTGCTGTGTTGGAACAATATTTTTGCTAATAAAGCTGTGACCAAAAAAAGATGAGACCGTGATGTTGTGATAAAGACATTTTCATCTGAATTCTGGTGAAGTCTTCAACAGTGTACAGGGAGGGCCAAAAGCAGCTGAGAACATTCTCATTGTCTATTGTGAGAAGAACTGGGAGTGCCAATGTGGCAGGAACACTTCCCATAATCAGATATCATTAGTCTCATTGATCAGTGTTCATCAGATCATCCTGTTTGACACGTCTTGGCCTGTGCTGAAGACTAGAACTTCAGTTCTTGCCAAATTAACAGGAAACCAGGATAAACAGTCAGCTCTACAGAGCTCTGCTATGCAACAAGTGCATTAACCACTTTATAATCTCTTTGCAATCTGTTTCGATGTTAATGGGTCTGCTACAGAAGCTAACATGTAATAATTTACTTTGCAACATAATCTGTATTGGGTTGTAAAAGTGGACCAGAGTCCTTGAAGGCTGTAAAGAATTCTTACACATCAGGGATTGTTCTCTACACTTTATTTATAAATCAAATTCATCAGTTCTTTCTTAAATTCTACATTTATTTGTACTCAGATTGATAGCTCATAAAATATCCTCCCCTTTTCACAGTGAAGATCAGATCGGAGACAGACTCAGCCCTTTTATCTCAGCTTTTGTTATGTAACATTTGGAGACTCACTGACTATACCTCTTTGATGCACAAGCTTAGAGTGAGCAGGAGCCAACGTGGCTGTTATGTCATTCCCATTTACCATCTATAGGATTATAATTATTCTACTCATTAACGTTCCACTGCCTGCTGTCACATTCACTGGTCATCCTATTCAAGTTGGTTACTGATGGGACAGTTGAGCTCAGTAATTATCGTTTCTGGTTGTGAGGTTCTTGAGTGATACAGAAAGTGAAATGCATTTCCATAGGACAGGATATAAATGTACCTAGAGATATTTCGAGGGTTCCACAGATGGGAAGAGATTTGTTGACTCATTCAGAGCACTAGATGGTCTACAAGCTGTAATTCAGAAGATAGTTTGTCTTCCCTCCTTCATCTCTATGATCTCTTCCCAGATTTCAGACTTCCTTCAGTTCTCCAAAACAGCCTCTGTCTCTTTCTCCTCTATTCTTTGTGGGTTTTTTGTGTGTTTTGTTTTGTTTTTGCATAGGTCTCTTGCTTCATTTTCCACTTCAGACTTTTTTTCACCATCCTGCAATCTTTTCTCCTTGCCACACTCCTCTCCCCCACTTTTTGCCCCTCACGTACCATTAACGCTTCCTCTGCAAGCCTTTTTTTCCACTGAATTCACCACTCCTTTACCCCATCCATAAACCTCATTAATTCTCTGTAAGTCTAATTCATTCCTCTGCTCTTAATTTTGTAATACCTATTGACTTGGTAGTGGTGTTGTTTTTTTCTTCTTTTTTTTTTTTTTTTTTTCCTTTTTCTAATCTACAAACTTCTCTCTACTCTCTTTGAAAAGACTGCTGCTCAGGCAGCAGTTATTGTTCTGATGAACCATAAATACATACTTCATATTACTTCTTCTTAGCAAGCAGAAAGACATACAACACAACAGAAAGTAAGAGCCATTTTCTTTTTTCTCCTTAGAGTCCTGGGTACATTAACAGATCTTAATTGCCCAAACCTGCCTCATCTGGGACCCTGCCCACTCTCTTCCATGTTCCAGAGCTATTCAAGTTCAGGTTTGAGAACTTACTTTTGCTCTGAATTATGTGAATGTTGTATCTGTGCTTGCTTCAGTCTTTGGCTCAAACAGGTTTGTATTGCAGCCCCAAGCTGCAGCACTCTGCTCCTGACTAGACTGGCTGGACTGTGGAGCTGCTTCTTCACCGTGCCTTACCTAGGATTGTCACTGAATCTGTCTTTGCTCATGCTGCCAAGTTACGGGGGGCTGCACTTGGGTCAGTGGATTCACTGCCCTGCCAACATGGAGGCTGGCCTTGATTCCTGGCTTAAGATCCATCACAGAATTGTTTCAAGTTGGCTGCTTCTTCAGTAGAGCCTAATTCCTTTTCTGAGTGCTTGAATGAAGCTTGGGTACTTGGCCTCTGGCAGAGGTGGGAGTACCTGTCAGTATTCCTGGTCCTCCTCCAATCTATCCCCGCTTATGGCTGCAACATTCCCTTTCTGTCATAACTGTAAGGGAAGGAACAGGGACTCTTGCAGTGTTGGCAGCCATTCTTCTTTCCCTCCCACGTGCTCCTTCTCAGCTACCTTTACCAATCAGTTCTGAACAAGTCATTAAAAAGTTCTCAGACAGACAATTTCATTTTTTCCAGCATGCAGTTGCCACCACCATCTTAGGTGCTGAATTTCTAGATCTGCCTCAAAAAAGATGCCAAATGAATATTAACATTATATAATATTCTAATCAGGTTGTGTCCTTTTGCCAAAGGAAAATATCCTCTTTTCGGCATTTCCTCTGCTTTTTATAGAACAGCAGTGTAAATAAAGGTTGCTAATGTTCATTGCTTACAACAGTACGAGGATTTAAATGTATATAATCCTAGATGAGAATCTGCATTAACAGGGAGCTAAGGCTTTCAGAATGCAAACCTCACAAACACAAATCATATGGGGGGGAAGAGGGGGAAAGCAAACAAAAAAAAAAACAAAAACAGTGAAACCAGCATCTTGCCTGTGTTCCACAGCTGTTTTTCATGCTGGTTACCTTTTACTCCCTCCTACTGTCCAGATATCTCCACTTGCATCTGTGAATTTCTGCTTTAACAAAACAATCCAGAAACATGCAAAAAGATCACAAATTTAGAAGAGACTCATAGCTACAAAAGTGCAGAGCTCAGGTTGCTTTTCTTTTCTCCCCCTCCGAGCAGAACACTACTATGTATTTCACATGAATTACTACTTATTCCTCAGAGCTATGTTTTCAAAAAGTAGTAGAGTCTGCCTAATTACTTCTTCTTAACTACAGCATCTTTCGGTTTCCTTTGAAACAATAACGTGATAATCAATTCCGACTGTTTAGTTCTCCTTTCAAAGAAAGGATCTAGTAAGTATAAGGGAATAGAGCAGATTCCTGTCAAAAATCAGTGGAGAGATTCAGAGCCTGATGTACCTCAACTCCACTTTCAGTGTATTACAGCTATTCTGTAAGGAGGTTCTGCATCACTCATTCACTAAGTCTAACGATTCTGAACACAATGAGACCTGTACTTTGTGTAAATGTGAGGTTTATAGAATTTATGGATCTGTATGCTCTGGGCGGGGGAGAGAATGTTGTTTTGATTGTTGCTCTTAGAAAGCTGGTGAGTTTAGTTGTGTGGTATATGAATAGCACTGTACGACATCACTCCTCTCTTGTTCATAACTACTAAGAGTAACACCTTTAGGTACTATTGGTTGGTAAAAGAACTTAGCACAATTTTTCTTAAATTTTTTTTTTAAAAGGCATGTAAGCATAGAATTGTAGCGATACCATCGAATAATCTCCTATTATGATAAATGGTGCGTGCACATCTGATTTCCACCCATATTTTGTTACTACATTGTCCTGGATTTGGTTGCCTTCCACCATACCAATTCTCTTTAAAAGCTAGCTTTGTTTGTTTGTTTGACAAACCTTCTAAGGAACTGAACATGACAGTTGTATTTAATCAGTGTGAATTTCTGGTATATATGGAAGACCTGTGCTACAAAGCACAGCCAGCTCAAAAATCTCAACACATGCTAAATGCAGTGTTTCTGTTTCAAAGCTGAGGGACTTGAAGATGCTGTTGCCAAGGGAAAGGAATGAGATGGGCTGGAGACAATACAGTGAAGTAGTGGTCAACTCCAGTACTTCTATGAGGGTGAGTAGCATGTCGCCAGATCCAACGCTGCTGCAGAGGACTCTCAATCCCAGCAGTGGACAGACATCACACCAGACATCTTGTCTGTACTCTGGTGACAACAGCAGTAGTAGGAGCCAATCTGGTTAACTACAGATTAGGCACAAAGTAGTCTGTTGGACCACAGTCATTCTGCTGTTCTAGATTGTGTCCTACTTTATCCACACCTGGGGCTGGTCTCTTGCAAAAGTCTTCATATTTCCTATAAAAGCCTTCTTGTTTTCTCTGGGCCAAGTTGCAGCACACAGCATTGAGCATGTCTGCACAACTTTGTCAGAATTGTGGTCTCAGCACCCATATGCTGCTGGTCTATGGTATGGTCATATGGTATGGTCTATGGTAACTCACTGTGGCTGAGGATGGAATCTTCAGTGCTGCTGAAGAGAGTCTCAGACATCTAGTGAGCAACAGCACTTTCAAGAAGCTCTACAAAACTCCTAAGCTCCTGCAGCTTGATACCACAAAAACACGTCTACATAAAGAACCCATGAGATAATTTTCAGTGACTGCTAAAACACCCTTGTCAATTCCTCTCTGAGTCCTATTCAGTCGGATTCATGATATGCAGCATGTTCAGATTCTGCTCTCCATTTTTATGATGCAGGGTTTTCAACATGCATTCTAATTAGAAGCTATGCGTCTTTCCACAGTAACAGCCTTAACTTAAACAGCCTAGAAGACATTTACACCCACATTTCCACCATTTACATTCCTGCCTGGCGTACTACTGTGATGGTTTCACCTAAATAGTATTTACTACATGATGCAACTCTCTTGGGTTCCTTTCTCTTTGCTCACTGTCCACTCCAAGTCCACTCAGTACCATTTCTATTTCTACAATTTCTATTTGGTTCGCTTAATGCTGTCCTCCCTCCCAGACAATTCACTACTGATGCGGTTCATTGGGACCCAATGTCTGTCTCAGGAAAGCAATTGGTTTTTAAGAATAACTGGTAACAGACATAGCAATAGGAAGAGACTAAAACATTAAGTGCACCCTCTACCCACCTGCAGAAGTGGTGGTCTGCTTTACTACCCAGTCAGGCTGACAACATCACACAAGGTCCCCAGGGAATTTAACTGCCCTCAAGTAATGCTGGGAGTTATCTGTGACTCTGACACTCAAGCTGTGGCAGTCTAGTGTTGAAAAGTGGATCCTCCAGGAATACGGTATGGTTCTGGTGCTGCCTGCTGACATCTGCCAGCTGAAGATTTGATTCTCAGGAGATGGATGAAGTTTTGAAAGCTGAAGGAGATTTCATTTTTTCTTTCTCCTGCTCAGATAGGAGTAGGTGTGAATTTAAACTGATGGAGACAGGATATTTTTGGCATTGTATTTCTTAGTAATTTATATCAACTACTTGTCCTACTGAATCTACTCTTTCCACTTCATCCTGTTTTATAAAAGAAGTCCATCTTTCTGTCCCTGATAAAACAGCATGCACCTAACAGAAGCCTGAGCATAGTTGTAGAGTTAGCAGTTTGCTGAGGGGGATGAAGTTGATACAGATGTACTGGGGCAGAAAATATTCTCTTCTGAGTTTAAAACTTTTATTTACAAAAGGGAAGGTTATCAATAGAAAAGGCACAACATACCTGTATGTTACCTCAAAATGAACTGGAAAGTATGGGACTGTGGGGCTACTGATCGTGTTGTGTGATCATGTTGTTCAAGAGATGTTAATCAGCCCAACATATTAACATTTTAGCATAGAAAATATACCCTTACTAGGCTTGGTGCAGCAAAGGAAACTGAAAATCAGTGTTTCCTAAGAGGCTCTTTTGTTCTCCATGGAAGAAATAAATTGCCCATTGTTAGTTCCAGTAACCATTCCCAACTAGGCTCAAATACAGAGGGGTAACCAGTTCAGAAAAATTCTTTTTTGAAAGCCTGGTAACAATTCAAGAGAGAATGAGCTCTCTTAGCTTTGGAAGAACAAGAGGTATGAGTTCACCTAATGAGTATAGATTCTTTACAAATGCAGCTGTCCCCTTTATCAAGCTTCTATTAATCACACAGGGATTTTAAGGGGCTTATGTAAGTAAAATCCATCTATTTATGCCCACACACTGGTGGCACTGTTCCCTAGCAGGATTCTCAGATATTTTTTTAATATAAAACTACTTTTGAGGGTCCAGCTGCTGACAACCTTGCCCCTCAGCCATCTACCTCTCAAGAGATTGCCCTGCACAAGGTATCACTTGCAACCAGTCCTTCCTTTCAGTGAGCTAGCTGATAAAAATGTGTCATTCTCCTATAGTACAACTTACTGATTGCCACAGTAGAGGTAACACTGCGTTTGTCATAAAGCCTACACGTTTTTCACCTTGATTTGGGAGAAGGTAGGAAAATACAGAACCTCCTACTAATGAACACTTGTTTTGGCTGCACCTATTTTGCCTTTGATTATGCTGAGTGGAAGAAGGTGGGTAGAAAGTTTCAAAATGCCATGGGCATCAAGCCTAGTACTGGAAAGATTATGAGTCATTCCCTTACACTGTAGTTGCTTCAATATCAATCTAGCACAGAAACAATAAGGCAGCACACTTGGAGATACTACCAACACAGGGAAAGGGCACCATGCCAGTAACATTTCCAATTGCACTGCTGTGATTTTGTGAGTTAGAAAACTGATATTTATAATTATTTTTCCTCTCTGTAGACTAAATTAATTTAACTGATTTAAATGCATTTTGATTTCACTGGAAACTTTGCCTTATCTGGTCTTTACTTTGTAAGTACTGCAGGAGTTGTCAATTCTGATGCCATCATAATGGCAAAAGCTTATTCTTTTCCTCAGTACGCAATCTGATACAGACTGTAATCTTAGAGTAAGCACCAGTGCCTAGACTTGTGTGGTTGCCAAGCTCAGGAGCAAGTACACACAGAGGGTGTATAATGCCTATTGAATTGGTTGGGACTTTTTGTATCTGTTGCTGAGTTCCTTCAATGTCATCTTCAGACTTCGAAGGACTATCCTTTTTCTGGGTCCAGCCTTGTCAGGGTGGCCTCTAAAATGTCTAACAGCTTTAGTTTTATCTAAGAATCAATGAAAAAACCTCTACTGTGTCCAGATACTGTTTGAATCACAGAATATTGAAGTGTTAAAGTACTCCTCTGAAAAAACAGTCCTTAATGTTGACATGTTCATTGGCACTAGTATTGGTCTTTTGTCTTGCTGTTTGACCTTAGTATCAGCTTCCCTGTAACTACTGGAGAGACTGAGAATTACCCTTTTACTACTGACAGTTTTACTATTGAGATGAGGTGACTTTCCCTATTCTCTTGCCAATGTAGCAAGCCCAGATCATAGTTCACAACTTATCAAATGACAGCAAGAACACAGAAACTTCCTTTAGAATTGACAGTCTTGGCTACAGAGAGCTCAGTGCAGCTCACTGTCACTGTCACTGTTTTTAACTCAGGTATTTTTATACAGATTTAGGATGTATGTTGTTATCAATTATCATGTTTACATTTTATATCTGCTTATTCTTCAGTTCTGCGTAAGTTTATTGGTTTTTGGTTGGTTTTTTTTTTTGGCTGGACATGAAAGAGCTTCAATATAAAATGAGTGTGAATGTGATGAAGACCAAATGTGCTGCTACTGCCATTCTGTCATCTAAGAAAGCAATTAAAGCACCCTCCAAACATGCCTAACCTACTGAATTAGGAATGTTGGAGCTGACAGATAAAGTTGGCCACAAAAGACACTACTTGGACTGCACTGAAGTTGACGAACATCTCAGCACTATTCACTTAATCGTCTGAGAGCTTCCTGTTGTTGGTTGTCTGAAGAAGTCATTTGACTGTGGGAATAAGTCATTTGTCACAGGTATTCTCTGAGTTTGTATCACTGGCAGTTATTCCTACTTCTTGGCAGAAACATTCTGTCAATGATTGAATGAGCCTTCTTGCTCTTTTAAAGAAGACACCATTCTTCAACTACTCTACGGCCAGTTTTCCTTCTCATTAGCATCCTGGCTCTGGGGACGCCTGTCTTGGTAACACTTTCAGAAGTTAATGAAGCTATTCTGAAAACAATTAGACCTTCTGAAAACAAGAAGACCATTAAGTGCTTCTAATGGAAACAAAAGGTCTTGTTTTGATCCTCATTTTTACCTCAGAAGTAAAAGGTTTCCTTAGGTGAATTAAAATCTAAATGCATAAGGCAAAGACTGAAGGAACAATACATTGTGCACTTTAATTCTTCTAGAAAAGATAGCAGATATTAATTATATAGGTTTACAATTTAGTTGAGGCTTGTCATAATCTCATTTAACATTCATACGATGGGGGAATAAATGGAGACGTGTAACAAAAGAAAACAGACTGTATAACAAGAGATAAACAATATATCCCTTATTTGTTTGGGACTGAGGTGAAGCAAATAGAAATAATTACAGAAAAGAAGCTTCACAAAGTGTATGTATAATATATGTGTATACACATTTTCCCATAACACAGATTGGGACACAAAGGATAGTCTAGATTGAATACCATAGGAATCACTGCAGTTGCATTACTTAATTCAACATACCTTGATTTAGACTGTAAGAGTATCAGGGTCAATTTCATTTTCCTGGCTAAGCAAATTCAAAGATACTTAAAGTTTGTCCAGTGTCACTTTTTTTTAACCAGAAGCTTCTGTAAATGGAAGGATACATGTTAATACAGACAAATTATGCTATTGTATATTATCCAGAACTTCACTGCGAGTAGCATATAATGAAGACTACATCAGAAACAAAACAACATCAAAAAAAAAACCCCACGAACCAAAAGCATATCATTTCGAACATGGCACTTGTTACTCATTTTATAGGATATACTTACTGAGTTACTGAGATCTCTGGAAACACTGGTGTAAACTTTATGGAGTAAAAAACAAATTCTTTTCTGAGTTGTACGTGACAGATTAGCAAAAAAGTCATCAGTAAGTAGCAATGTAGAACTGACTTGATCATCTTGGTAGATCTCAACTTAAAAAAAAATAATGCCAAATTAGATTAACTTCACAAAATTAAGGTTGTGCATACTTACTCTTCTACTTCTTACCACTATTTGTTATGGTTTTAAAAGCACTACTCCTTCTTTTAAAAACAAAACAGATTAAAAACAAACAACCAAAAAAACAACTATTCTCCACTTAACTAAGTCATAACAAAGGGAAATTAGTAACTGACAGCAACAATAAAACAGAAAATCTATCAACACTTTTCTCTGGTACAAAGATAACAAGTAGAGAAAAATACCCCTCTCCTTCATCTTTTCTTAGATTGTAGCATCGTACACTTACCTAAGATGCCAGTAGAGATGTTTACATTTTCCTTTTTGGGTCAGAAGCACAATTGAATTCCAGGAGAAATGTGTATGAAATTCAACATGATTTAATCACAAAATATTCAGTTTATTGTCAGAAATTGACTTTGGCATAGAAGACAAACATTTCTGTTTAATAATTTATTTTCCTCTGAATTCTAAATGTTTTAGGTTTTCATGATGTTTTCTAATCACTTAAAGGCATGAATTTTAAGGTTTAAGATTTTTTTTTCCCCAGTTGTTATAGCCAGAAGGGCTGGGTTGGTTCGGTTTTTTTTTGTGCAGTAGGTTTTTTGTTTGTTTGTTTGTTTGTTTTTGTTACATGCACAGGAAATTCTCAATTAAAATTTAATTTAGTGTCCATAAGGGAGAGCGTATCTAATGGGGCTTCCATTTTACGCTCAAGAACTAGACACTTGTTTTTATAAAGATTATATCTCTGTCATTTCCTGTCTAAAACACCTTACCTACTACAAGAGATGTTGGGCAGTTGGTCCTTCAGTAGCCCTGTGTTCATTGTAGCGGCAGATGATAAGAAGAATCTCACAGACTGGGACTTGCTTCAGACTTCTAGTCTTGCTCTTTGTACTGATATCATTAACAATCATGCAGTTTCACATCTAGAAGTCAAGAATGAAGATTTATGAACAAAGAGTCCTAACCTTCTGTGTTGAAGTGCATCAGTTAACACAGTCCAGCCAGCCTCTGGTTCCCTGTGACAATATCCTAACTTCTATGCAAAAGTAGCTATTCCACTAACTCCACACAAAAGCAGCTAATGGATAACTTTCTTTTGTCCATGCATGTCCAAAATCTTGAGTGTGACACAGCAGCACCAGTCTTACCATGTATTTAAAATGTCCATTAATCAAAGGAGTGCCTGTGGAGGAATTTGGGCAGAGACACCTTTGTAGTTTTCAAGAATATTTTAGCCACTATTGAAGCTAGCAATTAATGCACTAATAAAGCAGTAAAGCATTTGTATGTCACTTGATGAACAAAGCACTGTCTTTTTTCTCAAAAGCGCTCATACTTGTTGACTTCATCTAGAACAATGAAGCAACTGTAAGAATGTAAAAAAGACTTCATTGGTCTCAACAGGAGATGAACTCCATGTACGCTCTTAGCTTGAATATTTATGGACCTTAAAACCCGTCCTTCCTTTCACATCAAATGATTATACTGGAAATAATTTTGTTCTCATAGAAACTCAGCTAATGTGTAAATTTTCAAGGCCTTACGAACAGACACAGTCTTACTGTGCTCAGTGATGTTTTGCTACTGTGAAAGTACTATAACCTGTCTAAATACATGCACTCTTATGCCTTTATCTCTTGTTCCAGTAAGGGAAAAAGAAAGAACAAGCTCAAACTCTTGTGTGATAATTCTACAGCTGTATAATTTAATGTAATGCACATTAGAGATAATCTCTACAGTATTTTTAAAAAACTTATGTAATCTCAAAATAGACATGTTCCTATAAAAAAAAAAAAAAAGTCTGGTTTGTATATTTTTCATTAATGTGACCGTTAAAGCTTTGAACCTTATACATGTTCATGTTTACAAAACATTTACTTGGCATTACCACATGTTTTACTTTTTAAAAAAATGTTAGGAGACCTCCTGTTCCAGAATCTGTGTAGCTTCTGGAGAAAGCTTCTTTCTGGCTAAATGAAATTTGAAATGTAAATGTTTGCAGCTTTTTTTCCTGTTTGTTTTGTTTAGCTATCCTGGGCTAAGGACCCTTCCGCATCAGCTGTTTACTCGATGCCCAAAGCAACTGCTCCTTCAAGTCTTCAAGGACAAAGTTGAATGAAGTGTTTTTATGATGAATTTTAAAAGATTACTCACTTATAAGCACAATAAAAAAACAAAAAACAAAAAACAAACAAAAAAAAAAAACACTTTCTCTTTATAGGTAGTTGCTCCCCCCACCCATCAGCTTTTGTAACCTGGTAGTAATCACTCTCAGCCAGAGTCTGACTAATGCTGACATGGGTTCAAACAACTGTTCTCCATTTTGTGTAGGACAGCAACCTGACAGGTGCAGAGCAATTTCAAATAAGACAGTTTGTTGCAGTATGAAGTTCCATCATTTGTCACATACGGTGACATGCTGGCTAATCCTATTAATCCATGCTGCTCTTAAAACCTAAGAATTTTTGTGGGTGCTGAGATTTCCGTGTTCTAATAGAAGACAAGAACTTTAAGAACCTGTAGAAATCATTCAGCAGGATCAGACTCTGACAATTCACAAATCTTTAGGACACAGCATGAGACTAAAAAATATGAATCTGCTCAAACTCCCAGTGATAGGCAGTAGACAATGTGGTTTTCTTAATAATGAAACCGTAATACAGTCTTGGTCCCTCCCCCATACATCCCCAGCAATTCTTTCATCGTGATTGTCGCTAAAGCAGTTGTAAACCTTCACGAGTGCAAAAAAAGATAAAGACGTTATTACATGATAGGTGATCCTTTTGCTTCTCTTAAGAGAATGGACAGAATAACTCACTGCAGTATAGCTCAATTCTGACTTCAATTTGCTCAAGAAAACTGTGGAGACCAACATGTGTATGTTATCATAGCTTCTCTGAAAATCATTCAGCTCTGAATTGATAGAGCAAGGAGAAATGGTCTCAAACTAAAAGAGGGGAGATTTAGATTAAATATAAAGTTTTTTTTCAGTAAGGATAGTGAGGTTCTGAAACAGGTTACCCAGAGCAGATGCTGGATCCCTGGAGACATTCAAAGACAGGCTGGAGGGGCTCTGAACTCCCTGATCCAGCTGTAGGTGCCCCTGCTCATCACATGGGAGTGGGACAGATGGCCATTCAAAATCCTTCTCAACTCAAACCATTCTATGAATTGTTTTTATTTTTTTTTTCCTAAAGGCTTTCCCAGTTGTCATCCTATGTCAATTTGTAGTCAGCAATGCTTATGTGATATCACTGACACGTTCAACTTCATGATTTACTATCTGATACCACTCCTGACTGGAGCATCGGGCAGTGAGCACGGCTGGCGGTAGAGCACTGTGGTTGATGGACCAAAGCCTTAATCGAGTCTGGCAAACAATATCTTCCCATGAATAATCTGCTTCTGAGTTCACGGTATTTTGGTAGAGTGTACTTACTGCAAAATGTAAGTTCAGAATCGATTACAGCATTTAAACAGTTGATGGAACAGGAGAAATTAGCATCTGTGGTATCCGCAACAGAACAACGTTCTGTTCTAAAAGAATTCTTCCTGGAATTCTGGAAAAAGAAAGCAATAAACACTGAACAGCATCCCTGTTATTCCTGCTTCTGATTACTTACATTGGTATCCAAAGCACGTGCCTACTTTCCTTCCTCTACCATCCTAGGAAGGGATCAATGTCTTCAAAACTGCGTTCACACTGGCTCCCCTGCTGGAATTTCTGTCCTGCTTGTGCTTCCCATAGCGCTTCAGACACCTCCCTCAGCAACGCACACACGATTTATCGCACGGGGAGAATTTAAACAAACAAACAAATAAATAAAAATACCGAACAGCGTTAAAGACAGCTCGGTGCCCCCCGGGCAGGGCACCTCCCGCGGCCGCGCTCCCCCCACTCACCGCTGAGGTGCGGAGCCGCCTTCCCCCTCTCCGCCCCTCCCGGCCAGGTGTAGCGGCCCAGAGGCGCCGCTCGGTGAAGGCGGGCGGTTCGCGGCTGCCAGTGGTTGGGCGCTCGTTGCCTGTCACAGGGCGGCGTGTCAGCGGGCTGGCTCCGCCTCGGCGCCGCGCCTCCTCCCGCCCATGCACAGACATGACACAGACACACAGTCACTGCAGCTGCTGCTGAGCCCGGGGCAGAGCGGCGGCGGCGGCGGCGAGCACCCCTCTGCCGGCACTGGAGCGCTGCCGGCGGTGGGCGGCGAGACCCGCAGGGGGCAGCGTGGCACCGGGCGGGGGAAAGCTGGCAGCGGGGAAGGGGCGGGAGGCAAGGAAGGAAGGAAGGAAGGAAGAAAGAAAGGGAAGGGGGCAGCCTGGCACTCCGAGCCGGAGGCGGCACCGGGCAGCGGCACGGAGCGAGCCCGGGCGGAGCGCGGCACCCAGCGGCCGCTGAGGCTGAGGCTGGGCCGGCGGCTGTAGAAGCGGGGCCGGGGGGAGCCGCTCCGCGCCCGGCTGCACGCTGCCGGTGACCTTCCCGGAGCTGCTCAGGCCGGGCAGGGCCTCGTCTCCCCGCGGAGATCGTGCGGCAGGCCCCGGGGAGAGAAGAGGAGAGGAGGCCGGGCCGGAATCTCCAGCCGCCCCCGGGTCTTGCCGGCCGTCGGCGGGGCCTGTGCGGGGAGAAGGGGCGGGAGACGGCGAGCGGGACGGTCGGGCGGCACCTCCCGACAGTGGGGAGGCCGTGAAGAGAGGAAAGGGAGGAGGAGGCAGCCCGAGGCGGCGCATCCCGGGAGGAGCGAGGAACTCCCCGTTGCCGTCCTCCTCTCCGCGCATCCCGCGGAGAGCGGGGACCGCCGGCTGGCATCTCCCGGCTGCGGGACCGGAGTTGGAGCTGCGCGCCGGGAGCGGGGAAGGAAGGAAGACGGGGAAGAGGCGCCGGGCGTCCCGCCGCCGTCCGGGGGAGGTGAGTGCGAGGCCGTGTCGGTGCTGGGGCCGGGGGAAGGCGAGGAGCCGTCGGTCAGTGCCCCTCTGCGGGCGAACCGGGAGCTGTGCCGGGAGGGAGTCCCGGCTGCGAGAGGCACCTGCGCGCCCCTCCGGAGTTTCTCCGGGACTCTGAGGGTTCCCCAGCCCCGGCTGCTGTCGTCCGGGCGGGCTGCTCTGTCACCTCGTATCCGAGCGTCACTTCGTTCGGATCGTTAAGCCTCGCTCGCCGGGGTTGGAGGTGACTTGAAGTTTGGAGGAGCCTTATGTAACACTTTTTGGAGAGGCTGTGCAACGTTTTGTTTTTAGAAAGCGAGCGGTTTCTTTGCAGAGCGGTCTTGATTCGCGTTCTCACCTGAGCGCAGCGTCCTCTGCTTTGTTCAACTTGGAACGCGGGGGTATTGCTGGAGATAGAGCCGAGTTTTTCCCAATGTGCGTTAAGAAAAAAATTAGCCTAGGGAGGCATCTGGGCAGTGGTAACCGGATCTAAACCTTTTAGTGTACGTATAGCCTATCTGCACAACACTTTTGTTGCACTCTTAAATTAATCACAGGAACGTTTCCACGGCACTGGTTGTCATTGATGTATTCTGGGAGGTACAGGCACCGGGATAGAAAAACTGATGAATCCGAAGTCCTGGACTTTTTTTTTAAAATGAGGTTTTACTGATAGAAGGAAGAAAAAGCACTGGGCTAAACAGACTGCTGTGTTAAAACCAGACTTGCCAATTGCCAACAGGTCAGCATGTTTTATTTAATGAAATGTTCTGGATGCAGAGTAATTTTCTTTGTATAGCATTATTTTACTTGCTCAGAAGCAGCAGAGAAATGAGAAAAATGAATTGAAAGGTTGCCTAATTTCCCTGCAGTTCTGTAAGTGGCTGTCTTTCCAGCAAATAATAATAATAAAAAAAAGGTGAGCTTTTTACTTCACATGAAAAGGCAGGGAAGTGATTTGCTACATATTCTTTTGACTCCTACTGCAAAGGTACGCTAGGGGGACTAGTTAGTGTGGGTTTTGTTCCCATTCATTGGTGAAAATACACCTATGAAGTGAAGACTTCTTGCCTTCTATTGCTTCATCATTAGGCTGTAAGCTTAAAGGAAAAATCATACGTGTAAATGTGAAGGCTGAGTTTAGAGCAAGAGAGAATACTTCAACAAAATCATTTCGCTTTGTTTTGCATTCCCTGCTGTAAGCAAAGATAAGTTATCAAAGGCAGGTTTACTTAGAAGAACAAAACAAGAAAAAAATACCCCCACAAACTTTCTGTCTCTGTTGCAGTTTTTGTTTTGTTATTTTAAATGGAGAGATGACTGAGGTGGAACAGGTCTCCTTGGGCTTCTTGAGAAATGCAAGTTTCTGGTAAATATTACAAGTTTGAAATGTGAAATTCCTATTGCTTAGGTGTCCTGTAACAGCTCCTGATCAGCAAGGCTGCAAGTCATGTAGAAGCTGCAGGATCAGCAGAGTCTCTGATGGATAACTGGACTGGTAGGTTCTTTGTGTTTCTTCTTTCCTTTAATTGCCCACTGTGGTACCGGATTCCTTTTCTTCATTCCATTGATGTTTAATTCCTGCAATTTTTGACTTATATTCTGTATTGCTTCTTTTCTGTTTAAAGTGCATGCTCTCTTTTCAGTTGCCTGGTAAGGAAGCTTGGATATATTTGCATGGCAGTATGTAGCAAGATTCACTTTTTAGTATTAGATATATTAATTTAAGCTTTTTCTTTAGCATTCAACTGTTGTGAAAATATAAGGGTTTTCTTTCAGGTCTGGAGAAAATTGCACTGAGTTTTTCTTTAAAGGAGCACTCAAAATACTGTTACTCACGGATGTGTTGGATTCTGTATGCCAGCTATTCAGTCTGCTGTAATTCTAAAGCACGGTCCCTCAAAAAGCCAAACTGCACAGCAGTTGTGAATAATTGTTTGTCGTGTGACAACATTGACATCTGTCACAGTCTTGATCTGCTAAAATTTCAGAGTGTAGGTCTTAATATTAGCAAAAGCAATATTTCTCCTGAATGAATTATGTTAGGAACTTGCTAGACTTGGCATTTCTCATGTATACCTCTATTGCTAAATGGAAGTGTTCTTTAATATGGTTTTAAAGGAACGAAAGTCCAAAGTATTTTTTTTTTGTTTGACTATTTCTTGCTGAAATGTTTATTTCCTTAGTTTTAGCTGGACTAAATGATTGGTTGTCAGTAGACCCTTAATGGAATATAATACCCTCTCGTTCTCTGATTTTTTGTGTATGTGTCTGCCTTGTAAGGAGTAATCCTAAACACGCACAAAAAATCCAAGCTATTTTGCCAGATGATTTTAAACTGAAGGCTAATCTATAATGTGATGTAGCAGAAATGCTAAGTCATGGCCCGAAACAGTGATTGAGCACCTGGTGGGAAGGCAGGGCCAACCCAGGGGAGCTCAGCTGCATGCAGTGCACCTGAGTGACCGGAATGTGTGAGGCCAGGATCCATCCCTTCCCAGACCTCATTTAAGGGTTGGCAGTGGAGGTGACGGTATCTTATTGGAGATCCCTGCTTACCTGAGGCATCCCAAGGGTAAGCCGCTTCTTTCCTTTATTTCTGTGCCCACAGTTGTTGCACTTGAGCAAATCCTCACTTGCTGCAGTCTGGGGCTTTGCTGTCATTGCTGTGCTTTCCATCATATTACACCTGACTGTGAATTCTTGGTTGCCTGTGCTGATCTCAATCCACATGTGAACTCTGAAGGGAGTTGTTTGTCTGGATCCAGTATGGCATATGGACCTTCTCCTTTTTATTTTATTCTGCCCAGGCACCTGGGTTTGTGTGAAGGCCTCTGTTACTGAGCCCTTGCTGGCTTTGATTAAAGACCTTTCACGAACTGCGTTAGAATTAATTTAAAAGTAGACGTTATAAGGATATGAGATTTGCTGTGTCTGCTTTTTCCTTTCACCTATGTGTGCTGACAACATCAGCACAAAGTACTTGAGATGAGGACATAATGGCCAATGCAGATTTACATTTGGTCATGTATGAGTTTATCTACACAGAGTTATGTTATTTTCCTAATTCTGTTGGCTCGAGAACTTTCTGAACACTAGTCTTGCGCATACATTCAGAAACACATGCAGTACTTTTACCCCGTTAATAGTCTGTTTTTGACCCTTTTTTTTTTTTTTTTTTTTTTGTGGTGAATGCTAGCTTTAAAAATCAGTCACTTTTTTGTTATTTCCCACTTGGTGTAATTTATGAGCTGGAGAGTCAGAACTACCACAAGGGAAAGGAATTTTATTCTTCCTTTTTTGCTTTTTCCATTTGATTGCTTTTTTTTTTGTTTGTTTGTTTTAGTCTTCCTTCAGATTCTCCTTGTGTCCCTTCCCACTCCTACCTGGGGATAAGGGCTAAGAAATGAGCATTGTACTTCATAGGAGTTCATGACTCCTTTTGGCAAGACTTGGCTTAGCATTTGGAAGTCTGTCGTCTGCTGTCAAAGCTCATTCAATGCATGGTTGTGAAAGGAGAGTAACAGTTAGCAAACTATATTTTACAGGGAACTTGGTGGCTCAGAAATCAAAGAGAAATTTGATGGAAGGGATTATCCTGGCTTTGGCAATGACTTTGAAGCAAAACTGCCAAGTCTGGAATCCTTGTGTAAGTGCCATCTGTGTCAGAATTAGAAGCAAACAGTGTAAAATAGTTCCTTTACCTGTTTTAATTTGCAGACCTGACCGTATCTGATCTAACACTACTTAATTTCCAAATAACTGTTCTTTCTAGAATGTAGGTGCTATTTCCACAGCAATTGAGTTAACTGGGTAGAAGCTGCACTTTAAATTGACAAGAGGAGCTACAGCAACGTCTGTTTAGTGCAATAGGAAAAATCCAGACCTAATCACGTAGCCTGGTGGAAGCTGAAAATCTGAGGTAGTGCAGGAAGAGTGCAGTCTGTCTTGCCAACTTCTGTGTAAGGTAGATATGCTTGGAAAATAATAATAAGAAATAACTGTTAAGGAGTTCTCTGTCATTTTACTTCCCATCTCTCGACCAGCGCTGTAAGGAGATAGGTGCCACAACTCTACAAGACCTTTTGGACTGTTGTTCCTTGAATTGTTTTTGTTACTGTATCAATTTCAGGGAATGGAAGAGTGCTGTTGCAGGTAGTAACCCAGGCCTGATGCATGCTGAAAAATATTTGACAGCTAAGACTTAGTAAGCTGGAGAAAACCATAGAATTATGTTACTTTGGAATCTTTATTTAAATTTAAATACAAATGAGTAGAATGAAGGCTCTTGTTTTAGAAAGATGAGCGAGGAAGAGAACAGAAGGGGCAGAGAAGTGAGGAACAGCAACTGTGGAATTAGAAAAGTAAACTCTTAGTTTACTTAGAAATTTCTGGATAGACTTTTGTACTTATTTAGGGATTTAGGAATTTATGTCTATTTGGAAAAAGAAATACTTCTCACCCTAGAATAGAAAGTGTTACTGGGTGATGAATGGGTGGAATTAGAAGAATTGTGAACTGTTTGGATGAGGTGGAGTTTCCAACTCATATTCAGACTTTTCAACTCAGCTTCCCCACGTTAGTTTTCAGTTTTCTCTTCTTTCTGATTCACTGGTGTGCCCTTAAACCTCAGTAGCCTCAGTAATGAATTTCTTTGGAGACAGTTTTCCATTCTGACTTCAGCTAATGCTGCTGGTCAATACTGCAGATGGAATTCTATGTTCAGAAATTACTGAACTTCAGTTTATGATATTTTTTTTATTCAGTGTTTTTTTCAGACCAAAGGTACTGGAAAGATGTATGCCACTGGATAGAAATAGGAAATTAAAACCAGTCATCTAGTATTACTAAAAACCTCAAATATGTTCTTTAGATCGTGTTGCTCTTAAGAATCTTAGCTTTCATTTGCTTTCAAACAGAAGGGAGTCTTAGGCTTCCCATTTCTTGTAGAAAATGAACTGACGTTATCCCTCCAAGCAGAAGTTAAATTGTTTCTGTAGTCTCATTTTTTCAGTCCCGAGACTGGTTCTAGAACATGACTCAGATTTAAGCACAGGGAGGTTATCATTCATTTTAGGCAAGACTTCTAAGATAAAATATTGGCTACCAAGCTTGAGAATTCTTAAGATAAAGTTGGTTACTACATCTTTAAAAGGATTAAATTGTGTTTTGGATTTGTTATTAAGTGTGATGCAACAAGATGCTGCTCTATTAAAGTAGAGAACTGGAACACTGAAGGCTGGAGACTCCTGTGAAGGTGGATTTTTTTCCAGTTGTCATTATTAGAATATTTTACTGTTTATGTCTTTATCCTTGGTCTTTGTGAGCTTTTTATCATAAACTGCATTCATGAGAAATCTTTATCTTCCATGATTTCCAAGTAGTAGAAATCAGTAGGTGATGATGCCATAAGCACTTGTAGTTGCCTGGGAAGTTGCAGTGCTCTCCCATACTGACTGACATTAGCTTTCAGAAAGCAGCAAAGTGGTAGAAGCATGCTTGTCTTCATTAGAATGAATCTTGACAAAACACAGGATGATGCAAATGGAGAAAGGAGGGATAAAAAAAAAATAAATTGGTACTGATACTGAGTCCATAACAATTTGGGACCCAGGAGGGGCTAAAACAAATCAGTTTAAACCTCAGTACAAATCAGGCAAGAAAGGGAGAACTTTGTATTTGATGGCATTTATCCTATGACAGATTTGAGACCACTGTAGTGCGGTATGAACCATTACCTTGGCAAGAGAAAATCAAATGTGCAAATGGAGGACGTTTCAGATACAACTGTCCTAAACTGGGCATCCAGCAATTATCTTTTGGTTAAAACTTGAAAAAAGCAGCAGTGTGTATGCTTGGTCTAGGATGGGTTCGCATGATTCCATGGCTGCTTTCAGACCTCCAATGTGAAAAAGAAAGTAAGTTAACTGGCTGCATTTCATTATGAATACTGTGGTCTTTTTGCCCTTTCCCTTGTTCTTACTACAAGCTTAGTGCATCTTTGGGCTGGTAAGTTAAAATAGTAGCTTTGTGTCGTTCAGACCCATTGTTTAAAGTATGGTGACGAAGGACCTGCACTGCTGACATTTCCTTCTTGTATGAATGCTTTCCATTAGGAATGACTGATGTGTGGCCAAAATCAGGTCATTTTGCACCTGGTTTATATGGCGGGGAACTGTGTACTGTTACTTCTTTTCTGTGCAATTATCGATCTGGGAATTTACATCTTTACTGCTGGTATCCAAAGCCTTGCAGGTTTTGCCTTGCTGGGTCAGTTGGTTGTAGAATCTCAACTTCTTTATACTGCCATTGTCCTCTGCTATCATGCCAGTGCTCACGTGTGTCATCTGAGGTACGTGAACCTGCATCATATAGGAGGAAGACCTGAAGTACTGTCCAGTAAGCTTAGATCCTGATTTCTGTTACAATAACAATGGAACTGTGTGCAGTTGGTGAATTTATATATATATATATTTTTTTTTTCCTCATTAGGATGAATGAAGTAGTAACTTTGTGCCACTGGTATGTGAAAAACTGAAGGTGATGACAGAAGTTTTCCTTTGCAGTATAACTTTGCTGATTTTCCAGTCTTAGGCATGATGTGGAAATAAATTCATGGGTTCTTGAATGCTTTACAATGCAGTTTAGGACGAGGCAGAGGACAATGCAGAAACTTAAAATGATGCTCAGCAGGTAAAGTGATTTGAGCAGAGTTCCCCAGGTGGTCAGTCAAAAAGCAAAGAGCAGATCACTGGTTTCCTGAGTCACTGTCTTGTGCTTTGAGCATGTGAAAACACCTGTGTCTTTAGCAAAAAATTATTGCTTAATATATTTGTGCCTTAGATGATAAAATGGTCTCTGATAGTCAGGATATAGTATTTTTAAATGTAAATGTGCATATGTACATCTTCAAAAAATGACTAATAATTATAAGTTATTGAACTGGATAAATGAAGCTCGCCTAGTAGAGATTACAGATGCTCTCTGTTGATTTAGAGGCAGTGCTGTGACCAAGGAAAGACAGGAATGTTTTTCTTCTCCAAAGCAGAAAATAGTATGCTTAAAGGAGAAGGAAATGGGAGAATGCTTGTAGGAGTAAACAGCAATATCTTGGTCTTCAGAGCTTGTAGATTAATGTTCTTTAAGTATATAGAGTTTTATCTATGGATGGATGGTGCTAAGAAACTTGGAGAGTGAAACCGCCACAGACCATTGAGCCAGCAAATGTAGCAGAAGTCATCATAAATGAACATTAAAGAGGCCAAAATCTGCGCTGATTTATTGATAGATGCTAACTGGGTAAAAAATACCGTGCTTCTACTGGTGAAGTTTTATATTGGTTTTAGGTTGTTTTTGAGCACTGATAAGCAAGGGCAGGCACAGCATCTGTCTCAGCAGAAGGCTACTTCCATGCTTGTATGGTGTGTGTCCCACTGTCAGATTGAAAAATGTGTCCTACGTCAGTGGTAAAGATTTCTAGAACTGTAGTTAGTATCAGGAGTTCTCTGAAATAATTGTGCAGTGTATCTTCTGTTTTGTTGCATTTTCTTCCTTTGCAGCTTTGTTCTGCATTGGAGGTTAATATGTTGAAGAAGGTTGATGATTTCATTTTTTTTCCCCATTTCTTTATCATAGATGCTTTCATATCTTTTTATGGCCTTGTATGGGGCATTTGGGAAAGCATCTTGACTTTTTTTGGTTGAAGTAGTGAAATTATGAATGTAGGATAGAAAGCAGTTATTTATTAATATTATGAGCACACCTAGAGGCTTGGTCTCCATTTGTTCAGGGTGAAGCACAAATACAACAACTCTGTGTACGTTAAGGGTACTTAGTGAAATATACTGCTCCTTTCTACCAGCCTGAGCACTGGTGCATGGCTGGAACTTCTCTGACACAGCAGTGTTTTTAGAGAACGCTGAGAGGCTGAGGGTTGGAAGAGATCTCTGAAGGTCTGCTCATGCTTTCTGGTCAGGTGGCCCATATCAGGTACCCACTGCAGTGTCACCTGTACTGGTCTGCTCTTTGTTCCTTATCCATGAACTCTTAGCTGACTCATCATCAATCCTCAGGCAGATCGCCATGTATTTCAGCTGCTCTCTGATGTATAGGGTGATGACTCCCATCTCCTTGCTTTTTGTTGCTTGTCCTTCCTAAAGAGCCCATGCCTTTCCATTGCGGCAGTCCAGTCAAGCAAGCCATCGTACCATGTCTCCATGATCCCCACAAAATCACAGCTGTGCAATTGCACCCAGGTCTTTTAATTCCTTGTATTTATTCATACTTAAAAATACATATATTAAAAACAAAAGTGCACAAATGATGGGAGCAATTCAGATAAAAGCACTGTTTCTGCCAGTATAGGTGTGACTACAGTGGCAGCTTCTGCTAGCCAAGTTACATCAATCAATCATTGCACTGTCAGTCAACTGAGCTGAGATGTTAAAAATTCCGAAGCGTGAAACTGTTTCCTGCCCAAAAGAGCTTACAAAATACTGAAGAGTGTGCTAATGTGTTTGAAAGCTGATAGTTTGCGCTTTTTTTTTGAAGTTATACTTTTCATCTTGGTAATTTGTCATTTTGACTAATGCTGGCTTATTCTTTAACAGTTTGTATTCTTGTATTGCGATCCATTGGTTGCAGCAACATGGGCCAGCTGAAACAATTCTTTGCAACATAACTGTTTTTCTCTGTCAGGTTATCTTGCTCTTTAATTGAGGTGGTATTTTAAGTATTTTTTATAACTGACTTGAAAGTGCTGAAATAAAATCTTACAGCAGTATGTGTAACACCAATTTTTTGGCCTAACCAAACAGAAACCTCTAAGAGAATGGAGACAGATCCCACTGCACCTGCCTTGTGATTGTCATCTGTGGAGGTGAGGTGAATCTAACATGGCAGGAACTGAGTCACTCATCACAGATAGCAAGAAATCCAGCTTCCCTTGTGTTTTCTTATTTGCTATGTGTATCTGCATTTCTGTTGCAGCTTTTTTGATTTTTAAGAACTTGTTCTGTTTGGTCTGTTTTAAGTCAGGTACGACTATCATTTTAGGACTTAATATCTTTGACTAAGTCGAACAAAATGGGATTTTTGGTTAAACTTTAGTGCATTGAGCACTGATATTTTATCAGGGCAGAAATAAGATTATTAGGAGTGAGTAGTGTTTTTCAGGGGCTGTTTGTGATGTTGACTTCAATCTTTGCAGTGAGGCATCATTCTCAAATTGTTCAGGTTATCTCAGATCTATTTTGGAATGCTCACTACTGCTAGACAAATAATTGAGGTGATAATTCCTAAGTTAGCTATTCCTGCGAAATATCAACCCAGCAACCAACTTCGGTGCTTTTGTTGCTGCCTGGAACTCTGAGTTGACTGTGGTAATCCATTGCAAGTTTTGACTAGTAACCAGCTGTGCTAATCTAGGCTGAACAATGGGAGGACATGGAACCTGTGGTCATTGCTCCTAGCTAGTCTCTGTTCCTGTCTTTATCAAATTCACATCCTTGTTATTTTTTTTTAAGGCCCTACTCAAAACTGCAGCGAGGCTGTTCCTGTTAAGTTCACGAGGATTCAAGCCAGAGCATTAATGAGCTGAAGTGAAAAACATTGCCATTTTCACTTTTCCTAAGAGCCATTTCCCTGAAATCAGTGCTGCTCATAACGGAGCGAGTGCGGTACTACCCGATGTAGATGAAAATCTGTCAGTGTTGCACTTTCTGATTGCCTCTCCATACATTTCTGCTGGCTTTCACTGTGGTGGAACGTTGGTAGGAAGACAGTGATGCTTCTGGATGGCATGGAAATCTTAGTAGAGACCCCAGTTTTGATCTACGTGAGTAGCACTGGACACTGCAGATAGGTGTGAACATAGCATGCAAGTCTTTCTGATGAATCTTTTTGCAGAAGTCTTTCCCGTTAGCTGTGGCTAAAGAGCCATGAAGCACCCTAAACAAAGAAAATGGAATTCAGCAGAGTACGTAATGGGCAAATTTACACAAATTATGGCTTTGTATCTAGCACCTTGATTCTGCTGGACATATGTGCCTTTTGATACTGTTGTAATGGACATAGCAAAGCTTTTACGTAGTGATATAGAATAAAAAAGATTTGCAGTGCTGATTTAAGAAAAACAACAGAAATTTCAGCTGTGAAAGTGCTAGTGTTGAAAGCGGCCCAAGTCTATCAGTGTCTCTTGGTATTTAATGTTGTAGTATTCCTTTGTTATGTTAGTACTGGAGAACCTGTTCTGATGTGTCATTAAGATGGGAATGAAACCACATTATGCAAAACTGAAGTATCAGCGGTCTGTCCATTTACTTTCTATCCTCTTTTCCTGCTTCTTTTCCATGAAACAATGGTTGTTTCTATCTCTGCATGTTAACGTTTGCCAAGTGAAATATTTAAGATATTTTGCTAAATATTTTGCTTTCATTTAGAATTAAGTTTCATTCAAGATATTCTTGTCATGGCCTACCGTTGGTGTTAATGCTCTGATTTTAAGAACCTTTGATTTTATTTATTTATTTTTTTTTAATTTTCTTTTTACTGGCAAGGCACAAGTTATAGATATGTGAGGTTTTGCTGTAATTCCAGGAATAGCTTTGTGGTGCAGACAAGAATCTGTACTCTAGAGATGGTTTCGTTGAGGGCTTCATTAACCATAGAAACATATCTGAGATAACCTTTTATGTTTATGAACTGGGATGTGGATGGTATGTTTAATTAATCCCTCTAAGCGTTTCTGCATGGCCAAGATGCTGTCATATCTGCACCATCTTTTTTTACCTTTCTTAAGTCTGCAGCTGATGCGTAGACTGAAGTTCTGTATTTATTTCTATAAACAATTATTTCTATAAAAATACTACTATTCCAATAAGGGAAAGATTCTCTAGCCATCGTGGCACAGTTTGTGCAGAATTTTTTGCCAATGTTAAATAACAAATGGGAGGAACAAGTTACATAAGAACCTCATTAAAACACTGACATCTCTTGACTGTCTGTCCCATGTTTAATACATCTAGAACTTGTGGATGCTCTGGATCTGTTAGGATAAAATCCCTTTGAGGTGAAGACAAACATGGAATGTTAGTTAGTCAGAAATATTATCTTTAGTCTGTGATGGTCACTAGCTCCTGTGTAATTATTTACAAGGAATAGTGGTTTTAAAACAGTTTCTAATTTTCTTTAATTGACTAGGAAATAATTTGTATATGTTATTTTCCATCTGCTTATAGATCTACATCCGTAAAAACATTTAGGGCTTTGCTGACCAAACTGCTAACCTGAAATAAAGTGTAAATTGACATAGGTCTCATTTCTGTAAGTACAATTTAGGAAATTGTATTAGCATGTTGCAGAACCATTGAGGCTAATTCCATTCATTTAGGAATGTAATGTCAAGATTCCTCTTGACTTGAATTCATGATCGTAAAAAGCTCTAAGTTTTCTTTGGCTCTCAGTGGTATTCGTTACCTCTAAAGTTTTGCCTTGAATAATTATGTTAAAAAGTGTATTTACTTTCTAGAAGAAGGGATGGCTTACTTCACAGAGCAAATGAAAGACTTTCATGGCATTATATCTGCATGTGTCTTTTCAGTATTAAGAATTTTCATGTCATAAGAAGCACATTTCTTCCTGTACAAATGTGAAATTGTGTTGTAAATGAAATCTCTTAATTACTGCTCAGCTTCGCTAAGCTATTTGCTTGAGTCAGCAACTGCTGAAAAATACCATAATTAAGAAGCAGAAATTTAGGACTGAAGATTTTAAACATTTCATTCTTCCCCATCATTAAGAGAATAGTGGTGTAGCGTTCAGGAGGAAGAATGTTCTAGTTTCAATAAACAGTGTTCAAATTCTTGTATTACAGGCTTATGGTTTTTAGATTAGAGTGGCATGTTCTTGTTTCTCTTCCACCTTCTCACTTGCAGTCTAACTGTTGGGTTTGCATCTAGTTTTTAGACTTGACTGTTTACTTTATAGCTGTATTATTTTTTTTTTCGGTAGTCTGGTTTTGAAACACACTTCAGGTTAGGTGGTTTATGCCTCTCTGGGAAAAGGTTGCCTTGAGATCAGAAGTTGATGGTGTGTTGTTTGTTCTTTTTCCTTATTGATAGATATGAAAGTATCCTGAAAATTGTTCTTGGCGATTGAGAAGCTTGACTGCAGTGAGATCTGTAGTTTCTACGGAGTGGAGCTGGCATGATAGCCTGCATGAGATTTGTGGACTGCTTTGTAAAATCATCCAGTTGTCTGCTTAGGACTGTACAGAGTATCAATTTCTCATTCTGTCTGAGGCCCAGGTTAAAATCCTAATTTTGCACTATGTGGAAAGTGAGCAGTTTTACTTAGCTCTAGCCTTCATTTTGAGATAGACTGTAGGATGCTTACACACTGTAGTCTGTAGTGAATGCTGTGAATATTCTCATTGAAACAGGTGGTGTCATCTGAGAGTAATGACTCCCTTGTGGCATCCCTGAATGCACAGTGACCAATGATAGTAGTACTTGCTCAGTTTTTTTTATGCTTTACTTACATTTGGATTTTGTGCACACTGTAGAACAGAAATAATTTAATGAAGTATTTATACTGTGGTTAGCACAGGAAAAAAACATAGGTCTTTGGTAATGCCTGGCAACCACAGTTCATAAAGCCTAGTATGGTGCTCAGTAAATACAGCATTATGCAGTTAGACAAAGCTGGCAGGTCTAATTAAAATCACACCTTTTATCCTGATGTTACTGAATGTACCTTTAAACTGTAGCCTAGATTCTCTCTCTTAACAAGTGAGAGTATTTTCCTGTTTGCCACTCATAACTGTGGAGGATTCCAGTCTTTAGAAAACACAGGTAAGAATAGCTATATTATTAGAACAAAAGTGGAAATATTAAAAGTAAAGAAGGGAGGATGCAAAAACCATTCCGTAATCCTCTGTGATAATGACCTTAAGCCACGCGTCCTTGTGATTTATGCACTTGTTTTTATTTGTTCTCTTTGACAGAAAGCTGTGTCACTGAAGAGATGTGATAATAACCTGTTTGATACGATTGTAGTCACTTGTATTTATGGAAAAAATAATTGGAGGCCACTTAACGGATTTAGTCATTCTTGCTATATGCGTTTCACCTCTGATGTCAACTTGGTAGTTTAGATGGGATTTGGCAGGGACTTATGCTCACATTGTTCTATCCCATTACACATAGAATTGTCTTCCTTTTTCTTTTAATATGTTGGAAGACTGATGTGCATGTACCTTTCCTTTAGTTTGTATACATGTAGTCTGCATATATGAGTATAGATTGTCAGAATTTGCAGTTTACTTGCTGGAAGTATGCTGTTGAATCTATAAAAAAAAAAACACATTGAGACAAGCAATCTAAAGAAGAGGAAGAAAATAAAAATAAAAACAAAACAACAACAACAAAAAACCTGGTGTATTTCTTTAATCTCTATTGCAACCTCAGTTTCTTAGTACTAAGTGTTACTGAGGATCTCTAGGGGGTGAAAGTGAGTTTCAGGTCTTAGGTACCTGACTTATTCCGAGAGTCATGTGCTTGAGTAGCTGAAGAAAGTGGAAGAAAGATAACACGCTGGAGCACAAGTCTAAGAGATAGAGGCCTTGTTGATCTGTTTTGCTGTTATTGAGGTGGGAGGAAAAAATCTGAGGGGATTTTTTTTCTTCTGAAAGGAAATGCTTGCTGCTTCTGTGACTGTACATCTTCTCTGCATTTAAAATGTTACCTTTGTTTATTATCTATAACCTTGTAATGAAAAAGTCGTTCTAGTGCAAGTCTTTTATGTTAGCTAAACTCAGTTGGCTTCCCTGCTGTGACTTCAATAATGCATCATTTCCTAAGTTCAGAGGATTTAATGCATTTCAGGTGAATCTGTGAGTTGCTATTAGATGGTTAGAAGAAAAACGGCTATAATAGATTGGATGCAAAAGCTGCTTCCCCGGCTTCTTTCCCATCCCGCCCACTAACATGCAGAAGCATCTGCCTCTCATCTCCTCTTTGCCTGGCATGCTGTGTGAGTGCATTTTGACAAACGTTTAATGAGCAGGGATCTTTGGAAAACCTATGAGAGAAAATAACAGCGGTGAGAAATGAAAGTAATTTTGTCTTACTAGATAGATTGCTACTTATGCAATAGAGGGTGATGCTGTGGCAAATGAAAATACTTCTGTAGTAAATGTTATCACAGCAAAAGAGCCTGTCGTTTCTAGCTCTGCTGTAATACAGCATCTCCGAGTTTATAACGATTATTTATAACTTCAAGAAAGTGCAGGTGGTTTTTGCTTATATTCTTCACAGAAGTTAGATGCTTTTTTTTTTTGTAAAATTTCATGAATATGTCTTCTGTCTCGAGTTATTTGAACACTGTGATTGAGGGAGTGTGCTTTTTAATTGAAAACACTAAGATTTTGAACTTTGTGTATTTGCGAATAGGAATAAGTACTTAAATCTTCCCCATGCCACGAGAATACAGAAATGACATTTATTGCTTCAGTTGTTGGAACGTATGGGAAGGTATAAGAGGTTTGAGACCCCTGTATTTTCCTGAATGTGGATTTTCTGCAATAATTTTACTACTTAAGTAGTTTGGTGTAAGTGGATTTTTTTTTTTTTAGTGGTATTTAAGATTGGAAGGAATCATGTAGCATGCTCTGAAAACACCCTCAAATCTTTAATAAGTAATGCTACTGTTCATAGCACATGTGAAGCCTTAAGTAATTGTGCTAACATTAAGCGTTTGAAGAATTGCAGTCATTTGAATTGGATTTAATAGTTGTTTGTGTCTGGTAAAGAACTGGCAAAAAAGGAGAGCTGAGCAGTTCTCAGGAATCCTGGAAGAAAATCAAAGACGCAAATAATCTTGTTCTTGGATTTCTGCTTGTTTTTATGTACCATGTATTCCTGACCTAATAGAATAAAACGGTGTGAATTCTTCTGTATCTGCTTGGCTTGCCTCTATCTGTCCAGATTTCTATAATTTCAGCATCTCTTAAGCAAAAAAGTTTTTGAAGCTGAAGTGGAATGAAGATGCTGGGTAGAAATATTTGTATGGGGAATGAGTAAATTCTGCAAGTTGAATGCTGGTGTAAGCATGGAAAATAGTAAAACAAGGAAAGAGAATGGAAGCCTTGTAAAAACTAGGTTTTTTTTCCCTTAATGTCCTTCTGAATTCATGTATTGTGTACAGGTGTTGATTTTTAAATACTATAATGTAGCTTGATGTTGGGAGGAGATGTTATATAAATTCAGTCATACCTTCAAAAAAAGGAAAATCTGCAGAAGTTGATAGCAATAAACATCATCCATTGGTAGGTACTCAGTAAGCATGTAAATGTTCTCCGTGCATCAGAACCACCCACTCTGTTTCAGTAGCAACAGGTGGGAGAGAGCCTCACAGCTCTGGTGGAGCCAAGACAGGTCTGAGTAGATGACTAAGCTACTCAAAGGTATCAGCATTTCATGAAACTGACTAGGAGGTGTCTTCCCATGTGGAAGCACTGCAATTACAGAACTATCCAAAACTCTATGGCTTAGTAGAAAGACTCCGTTTTGCTTCACTGACAGACTGGCAAAGTTCTTTGGCCTATGGATAAATCTCTCGTAAGAAGAAACCTCATCATCCTACTGAAGCCTAGGGAGAACATTTTGTGGACTTGTCTAAACCATTCTAGTAGCTGTTTGGTTTAATTGATGTCATGTTCCTACTTAATATAAAAGACAGTTGTCGAAAGATTTGACCCATTAATGGAATTAAACTTTGATTGTTTGAGGGGAAAAACGTTGGTAGGCTACCTCTTTGACTTGTGGTCTGTATTTTCTGTAATATGTCTTTATTGTTGTTATCCAAATTCATCTGGTTCTGTTTTTCATCTCTTTACAGTTGTCATATTGAAACTGACTGTGGTACATGGTATATTTCTTTTAGCATTATTCATTCCTCAAAAGGCTAGCCTGATAGTAAACTGTGCATTGCTTGTTTGAAATACTAGAGGGATGCATCTGGAAGGTAAGACATCCCAGATAGATATCCTGTTGAGATGCAGTGGGGAATTTGTTTGGTATTTTTTATTTTCTCTTATCCAAGACAGGAGGATGCAGAAAGGTTGATCTTAATTTCTTGGTCTTTTCATTTTTATTTTTTTCTACAGTGAGATGTTTGCTAATGCTGGGGGAATTATTCTAATCATTGAGCCTGATGGAATCAGCTTGTAGAATTCCAGCAGTTATTCCTGGATCCAGGAATCACATTTCGTAAATAAACTGTACCTAACACAGATTTTTGAATCTTCAAGATTTGAATTTACAAGGAAGGCACCGCATTTCATTCTTTGACCCAGCAGTTGTTTTATCTTACATTGGAAGTGGTGTTTTTGAATTCTTTCCTTAAGTATTTCTGTAGGAAGCCAATTGATCAGTATGAACTAAAAGTCCAGGCCATTCAGACAATACTGTGCACCAATGCCCATTAGACCTCGAGAAGATGTTTTAAAGAACATAAAAGTTACAGGAGCTCAAAAGGCTGGATAACAATACCTATATTAAGCTTAGTAATAGCAAGTCCTGAATGGAACAAACAGTTGCAATTTAGTAGACTTACAAATATGGCAGTGAATTTTTTACAATGCCTTTATGAATGCAATAGGTCAGGTGGAAGAACAGATTTCTCAGAAGTCAAAAGAGCTAAATCTGGCAGGTGCTTGAAGAATGCAATCCAGTGAGAAATTCCAAATGAACTTCTTTAGCAAGATTAAAAATTACATGCAATTTGGAATTCTTGTTCGTGCATTTATAAAATTCTTTGCTTTTTGAACAGCCAGACAGTGTTACTAGTGAAAGAACATTCTTCTCCTACAAGATGACTTATCTGTGCTCTTCATTCAATTATGATATTTAAGTCAGTTCCTAAAATATCTTTGCAATTTAAACTAACCTGTTGTATATTTGGAAATACACAAATTCTTTTTCCCTGCAAGACTAACTCATTTTTTTTCCTCTAACCACAGCAGTAATCTGGTATTTTTCCGAACAAAGTAAAAAAATCTATAACTGCACTTTGACAGCCTGCTCCCTAGATAACTGTAGAGTCTACTGTTACCTTCCTGCACTGGCAGCATAAAACTAGAATACAAATGCTTTTTTGGTAGTAATGGATATCCCTTATGATTTCAAATGTAGTTTTCAGAGTGATTTATAATTGGTCACTGGATCGCTATGGTTGCCTGGATGATTTTTATAGGAGTGTGAAGGAAATGGAGAGAGAGGAGGAAGAAGGAACACTACAAGGCTGGCCTGATCCCAAAGCATCTCAGCCTTAAGTGTTCTGTTTTTGGGGTAGGCATCTGACTAGAGCCACCCCCAGCTGACATCTGTGGAGTGTGCGATCAGCTTTCTGCTCTCTGTGAAACTCGCGCTGAAGAACGGATCTCAGTCAGCATCAATCTCAAAGATGAGTAGTCATCTGTTATCCTCAAGGGATCTCTTTAGTAGGTAGAACAGTACTGAAGCACACTTTTATGGAGTTGTCTTTAGATCTACTGATGCTTTTAACTACTTTCTGTCACTTGACAAGGATTTAAAAAAAAAAAAGTTTTCTTGACCTTCTCATGGTGTTCTGTTATGCAAGATATTTCTTGGCCTATTTTACCAACGTGTGATTTTCTGTTGTATTTGAAATGCTTCTGTAAGTGAGCTATGTGAGTATTTTCTTAGGATTGGAAGTACCCTTCCCCTTCAATGGAGATATTTATCTTTCATTTTATACTCATCTCGTTTTGATCTAAACAGTTGAACTACTCATATTATAAAAATCTGTTTAATTTTCTGCATAAGAATGGACAAGATTGTGCTACTTTAAAGGGCTACCAAAGGAATGAGTTTGCTTTCTTTAGAAAAGGCATAACTCTAGGCCAAGCCAGAAGTGCACTCTGACTTGCCTTTTATCTTCATTTGTGCTAGAGCCATTTCAGATATCATCTGTAGCATAAGAGATGGCCTACTAATTTGTAGCACGAGGATTTCTTTGCACCTTTTCTATTAAATTTGCAAACACGAGTAGGAGAAAAGGTTAGTTGCTTCATCTTAAAAGAAGTTTAGATCCTGTAATCAGATGTAAATTGATGCTTTTTTCTTTCTTTTAATTCTCTTTTAACTTGATGTAGGCTTAAAAAATGTTTACCTAATCCAGACTTGTGGATTCTAGAGTAGACTGCTGCATTAGTATGTTTGGCCATGTTTTGCTTTCTCTGCCAAGAATTGTTTTCCTGTCTATTAATTGGAGCTGTCACTGTGCATGTTGAAGTAACAGTGATTTTTACATGCAGAACCAGCATACCAATCAGTAATTAGCCACAAGTTCAAAGTTCTGCTCCCTAGTGTAATGGTAAAGGTTCATGCCTAAAATACTGCCTTTGTCTTATGAACTCTATTTCCAATTCAAATTGATATTACAGGGGGGTAGATGATTCATTACTATAAATTCATTTGCAAGGGGATATCAGACCCAAGTCAATAAGCATAGTATCTTAAAGAGTGTGGTCTGCTGGGGGGACTGCTGGTCTAGGCTCCAAATGGGTAGATGTTTCTTGTGTGCCTGACTGGGAACTTCTAAGAGATTCTTGTAAAACAAAAAATAAGATATATTTAGTTAAACACACTTTTTTTTTTTTCTTGAACTTTTGATAGTATCAATTTCATGAACTTGATACCTTGATACCTGGTGCTGTCAAGATGTGGACTGAATGAATTAAATGATCCTGCCTGAATGACTGAAATGCTGTCCTCTTGGATAAGCTATCAATATTCATTTACTGGAACCACTGGTACTGCTGCAGGGGAAGAGCAACACTTGGCATATGTGTTTACACCCTGTGGAAATCTGAAGACAAAAAAAAAAAAGGTTATTGTCACATTAGAATTTTAGAAGAAATTATTTTACCATCATGGTCAGCCTTCATTTATGATGAGTTCAGGACTCTGAAACCTCAGATCTATCTGTCAAGACTGGTAAACATCAGTACATGTCTAGAAAATGAGAAATAACAGCACCCTTAGACACACTTGACCTCTGCTGATGTAGAAGTGGAAATTTGTAAGAGAAATCATAAATTTTTCATGACTGTGGTATGGATGGAAATGTGTGTAAGCATGAGAAGGAACAGCTGAACAAAGCAAAACAACTGAAGGTATGGCCTATGCTGATAGAAAAGGATACCATTTCCAGGACAGTGTTCCCACCAGTAAAACTGAGGAGTGGACAGTGGGTGAGAACTGGCCTAAGATTTTTGGTGATTGAATTTAGCAAGTTTCTGAGACAGAAAATTGGGACAGAGACTGGGAAGAGGGCAACCAACTGAAAAGTGTGGGGAACTTGATATTGATAAAATAAGTGCTGCATTTCATAAGACTGAATTGATACTTCTCAGACAGAAGCAACCTACTTGTGTGGATACTATTGTCTTGAAAGTCACTTTAGGAACTCCTGCTAATTTCATTAGATCAAAAAAAAAACAAAACAAAAAAAAAACTACTTTCCTTCTGGAAAAACTTAAGTTACTGTTTGTTTTTTCAGTCATGACTGTTGCAATCAATCCAACTGTTTGTGAATTCCTGACCATTCAAGGCATGCAAGCTGGTAACCTTACAGACAAGGGCTTTCTTTCAGTGACTTCCTTTTGTGAATTTTGTGTGGCGCTTCTATCTTGTCTCTGGACTTCTAGTGCTGCCATTCACTGTCATATGTAAAAATTCTGAAGGATGATATATCTGTGTAATGAAGTCTGTAAGAGGCTTTCTGGAATTTTTGTGTCAGGGCTCTTCTGTAGTTGAGGAAAGGTATGGATTTTTGTTTTTTATTTTTCCACAGTGGGAAGGATTGGTACATCTTTGTGGTTTTATGTACATGGCCCATTTTCAGGCATCTTGGGAAGTGTTATGAACAATATGAATCCCAGTAATGTGGAGTAAAGGCAAAATCAGCACAGCCTCCTTTGATGCTTAGTACATAGCTGATTCCCGTATCACCTGAAGGTAAGTTTTATTCCTGGCTGTTATCTCCAGTCTTGAAACATACATTGGCTGAAGAAAGCCACTTCATTGGTGGACCATGCCAGCTCAAAGATGATGGACCCGTTACTGGTGGAATTGCTTGCCTCACTGACTCCTGGGACCTTGGGGCAACAGTAGGGGCATGTTTGGAGGACTCGGTGCAAAGACTTCTTTGCACCTGGGCTGGAAACTCACACTCAGCAAGTCTTTTGCCGGCAGGAAGGTTGCTGTGTTCTGCCAAGCTGGAATAGAGATTTTTTGGAAAAAACTGCTTCCATTTTGTGACTTAAATTACAGTTAATTATGGTAATTTTACTTGGGATGATTGATGAAGGGATCAATGTGATGTGGACATGCTCTCATCGAGGAGAAAAGGCTGATGTTTGTATGCTGGAGATGATATAAAAGGTTTCTGCCTGGTTGTGTTTGAGACTGATATAATTATTATTATTTTTTTTTTTTTTAAGAAACTTTTACCCTTTCATTGTATGAGACCCACTGTTCAAGTTGATAAGTTCTGGGTTTTTCGCTAAATCTCTTCATATTTTCCAGTAGTTCCAGCATTTTCTTTTTTGGACTTTGATTAATTTCTTCAGAAATGCAGACACAGATGGTGTAAGAATAAATCTATAACAATTGTTCTGTCCTTGAGGCATAGTGAGAGAGGGTACAAGTTGAGGGCTAAATGCAGTTCTAGGTTTTCTGTTCCTTCACACATCATGTTACATGACAGTGATGCACCTGTATGTTGCAGGAGAAAAATTGTGCTTCTTAGTTTAGCATAGCAACATTGATTCTTTCAAAGTCTCCACAAAGGACTCAGAGATAGTGGAGATGCATGTTGCAGACCCTGAGGTCTCGGCTCTGTGGCTGACAGTTTGAGCCAGAGTTGGGGGTCTGCTGTTACCAAGTGGCGTTCAAAAGCCCTGTTGGTCTCAAGCTATGAGAGAGGAATAATCAGTAGTCAGGGGAAGTTGTTGTTGGAATGTCTTGGATATTTTTCTGTTTTGTAATTTTGTTCTACACATGTACTGAAGTATTTAGAAAATAGTAAAAATGGCAGATCACTTTGCTCTTGAGGTGCTTGCTGGGTTTAGCGCAATGAAATTCTCATCCTCATTGGAGCATTTTTCTTCGATGGAAAGAAAATTAATGAAACAAACATAAGTATTTAGAAATTTAGTAGTAATAAAGGTTCTGAGTCTAATTGTTAAGTTACTCAAAGATCACACAGAAAACGTGTGAGACTGTTAAATCAAGCTTCCTGTGTGGCTGTTAGTTATTCCTGTTCTGCAAGCCTTTCCTATAGCAGGTAGCAAGCAAATATTCTGCCTTACAAAATGACTTGACCTGACAATTTGAAGCTTCATTTGCTATCAACTTCTTAAGTGTTTCTCAATTAGATATGTAATTTTCTGTTTTGCGGGCTATTTCATCTTGGGTATTTGGGTGGCTGTGGCTGTAACTTATTTCTTTCTGCTAAACATCCTGAGACACCTACGAGATTAGCATGATGGCTGACCTCCTTTATTAGATTTCTTGTCCTCTGATGTGAGGTGGTGAAACAAAATCTTGCCACTCAGTGATTCATGATGGGAGATGTTACAAAGCTCAGCCACTAGCAATGAAATTATACAAGTGATATCCTTGTCCTACATTTCAAAGTACAAAGCACGGTGTAACAACCTGAACAAAATCAATGTGCAGGGAGGCAGACAGCAGACAAACCCCCTAATCTCTAACTGTTGAAGTTGGCAGAGTTGTAAATGAGTGAAAACAGGACCTTGTATTAAAGGCTGCATGATAATTTTTCAACTAAAAGTCTCCATCTGTCCTGTATAATTAGATAAGGTGGCTTTTATCTCTTTAGTGGGAGAAGGGAATGTATTTGTTGTATTTGTTTCTTTGTTGTTTTAAACACTGCTTAGCTGGAATGCTAGCTGGTACTGACCAATCACTCCAGTGCCAAGCATCACAGAATCACAGAATGGCCAGGGTTGGAAGGGACCTCCAGGATTATGAATCTCCAACCCTCCTGCCACATGCAAGGCCACCAACCTCCCCCATTTAATACTAGACCAGGCTGCCCAGGGCCCCATCCAATCTGGCCTTGAACACCTACAGGGATGGGGCATCCACAACCTCTCTGGGCAGCCTATTCCAGCACCTCACCACTCTCTCTGTAAAGAACTTCTCCTAACATCCAACCTAAATCTTCCCTCCCTCAACTTAAAACCATTTCCCCTTGTCCTGCTGTTATCTACCCTCTCAAATTGTTGACCATCTTCGTTGGTCTGGCACAGTAGGAGGGTTTCTGTGTCTGCTAATTGTACCGAGCTGCCTGGAGTAAGTGTGCAGTGTATTACTAACAGTAGGCAGGAGCTAGATAATCAACTTGGTGATTCTTGCATCAAAAGCTCTTTCTCCTGTTGGAATTGTATAAAAGTTGGTTCATTAGTTGAACTGGGAAACTTTTTTCTTTGGTTGATAGGGCAATGAGAGGAGGAGTAGTGGATGTAGTAAACCAAGTGAAAGTGGCTCTTGTGGTTGGGGAGTGAAGTTTGCAATTGTCTTGGACTACAGGCCTCTGCTTGAGAGCTGGGCTGTTTTTAATTTATTTAATACCAATTAAATACACAAAATAAACTACAAAATATTGAGTTGTACTGGAATGTGCCTGGATGACAGTAGGAATTTGTTTAGAAATAAGTCCAGTTGCACACAATATTGTGCAGTGTGAAAGTGAATACTTTTAAGTCTTACCTTGAAAATTCAGCGCTCTGCTTTGAAAACTTGATATTTTTTTTTTTCCAGAAATTGTAGGATGATACCCATTCCTATATATATGTATATATACATAAAAATACATAATTGCATACCTAAACGTGATCTTTTCTGTGTATTGCAGGGTAAAAACCCTTATCACTTCTACACAATTCTTTTTCAGAAACTTCATGCCATGCTACGCTACAGTAACACATCTGTCAGATGCTATACTAAATGTCTCTGGAAATGACTCATGAGGATAAACGTCATTCCAAGTGGGATCTGTGCTTGTGGTACACAGAGGTGTTTTGAAAGATTTTACTCAATATAAAACTAAAAATTCAGTGTGCAGGTGGGGAAAGAATGGGTTCAATATATGTAGAGCTTCTCAAAGTTTTAGGGTCTGTATAGTAGGGGTTTCTACTGCTCATGTCAGTAGCTAAGTGCATAATACCAAAGAGTATGCTCTATTGCTGATGCTTGTGCTTTTCCTGTTCACAAGAATCATGAGGCAACACGCAGTCTTTTTCCCAAGTGTTGTTAACAGGAATGTTTTGCAGATCTTCACAGTGTTTCTTGCAGTGATAAAATGCAGAAAAATGTTCTTTCCCGGGGTAGACAGGAATGCTGTAGAAATTTCTAGTAGACCATTAAAGAATTATTGTCATCGCTCCTTCCAGTTTGCCCATTTTCTTCTGGGTCATAATTGTGTTTAGTGAATAGTAAACACTTTATGTTGTGAGTTTTTCTTTTACTGCCCCTAACTCTCTCGGTGGACAACTGCCAGCTTCATCTGTCCTTGAAGTAAGAATATGTAAGCTTTAAAATGAGCCTGTATATAAGTGTTGTAAAATAAGTTGTTTTCCTTAAAATAAGAAATACAAAAGCTCATAGAATTGTGTGGGGAAAAAAGAGTAATAGTGATAAAGTTATTTTAAAGGACAACAAAATTGTTATTGCCTGAAACCCAAACATTGCCACAGTGACAATGTGAAACTTAATCTGACTTGACTGAATTTAGTTTCCGATCTTCAGAGAAGAGCAAGGAGGAACAAATGTACTTTCAAGATGCTTTAAGTGTCTCTTATGAATGAGCCTTAAATTAATACAATTGTTAGCAAAGAATGAATAAGTTAGCATCATCATTTTAATTTAGTTTAGACAATGAAGTAATGCTGATTCTGTCATTTCTTCGCTGATTTCTTCTCTGCTTTCTGAACATAAGAAGAAAAATGTTCTTAATTTAAAAAAGAGGGAGGAGGAAACTATATACATCAGTTTTAGTTCATACTTGAATATACTAACAGTGACCCATATTTTCACTGTCTTTCCCCAGTGCTGGTTTGCATGGCTTGAGGAACATGTGCACCTCTGTTCTCTTTTTGTCTCAAAGGTAGATCCAATGTCCTTACCTCTTCTTAGGTAGAATTTCAGACTCCCTTGAGTCTTAGCTCTAGGCTACAGTGCCTCTTGTATAATTCCCTCTTAGCCGTTGGGTTGGGGTAAGTTCTTGCACTTCGATTCTTTTCTTAAGAAGTCTGTGACCAGTCATGTATGTAATGTCATCTTATACAGATATAAGTACAGGGGGGAAAAAAAGTAGATGGCTGAAGGTATTTTTAAAGTCTGTGGTCTGCAAGCTTTTTCTTCCAAAGTGGTCTTGTTTCATACACTGTATGTATCTTTGTCAACGTAGCTCTTAAGAGCTTCCCTGAAACTACTTGCTGGATGTTGTGTTGAGGGACATGGTTTAGTGGGAGCTATTGGTAATAGGCGAACGGTTGGACTGGATGATCTTTTAGGTGTTTTCCAACCTTGGTGATTCTATGATTCTATGATTCTACTTTGTCTTTTCTTCCTCCTGCAAAGTCACTTTGATATTGCTATAGAAATACTGACTATCTTATACTCACAGGTCTCTAACGTCCAGCAGCAAATCTTATGATCTCTTAATGCTTACCATCAAGTCATAGATCATCAATAATTCAAGTTGGAAGGAACTTCATGAAGTCAGCTATTCCTACTTCTTACTCATGGTCCAACTTATATTGAGCCAATCAGCAAACCATCCTTCTTACTAATTAACTTAAGGGAAGAATGCACTGCATTTGATGAATGTTTTATAAAGCACAATCTCCATATACTTTGAAGAGATTTATTAAAAATTTTTCTACTCCTCCTTTGTTACATGGACTACTTTCTTTCCTCCTTTTTCTTCCTTTTCAAGCAGTCCTTTACCCATTCTTGAGTGATCAATTTCTGTGATGGATTATTTTGTCTGCAGGACTGGAAAGACATGCTTTTGCCTAATCGTTTTTATTAAGTTGCAGGCAGCTGGAACTATGGCTGTCTTTTCCTACCAGTGTTGAAATGCAGGAAAGGTAATGGGAGATGCACTGTGAAGTGAAAAATGTTAGTTTCTCTCTTGTTTTCTTTGCTGGGCTTTAGGTACCTTCTGAAAGTGTATTTGGGAGAATTGCATTTGGTAGTCTATGCTGCAGTGTGTGTAAATGCCTATAAGATATGCTTGCAGTACTACAGGTTGAAGGAGGTGCCCTTCTCTAGTTGCTGAAGTTAAGTGCTGCCTGCCACAGGACATCTGGCAGCCCAGTATGAAGGTAGATTTACTTTAAGTGAAAATTACCTACCAATTTCTTAACTTTTATGTGAGGAAGCTGGCCTGATATCTTTTAGTACATCTGTTTCCAAGTAGATAGTGGAAAGAAATCCTTTATGAGCACTAAAACTTGTTTGTGCTTCAGAAGAAATCAAGCAAGATGTTTGATGTTTTTAGTATTTCAATTACTAGACAAAGTGAAGTTGCAAGTACTCATTGTAAAGAAACTGCTTCCACAGAAGCCTAAATAGAACTCTCTTTATCATCTGTGCCATTGAAGTGATGCTTGTCAGTAAATTAGTTTTAACAGATTCAGCATATGGTTAGCTAAGCTAAAGTGAAAATTATCTATATACGTTGCATTCTGTGAAGCCTTATAATAAAGCAAACGGTGACCAATAATAGCTAATTGTTGAAGTTGGAAAAGACTTCCAACTGGTCCAACTTGCCAGCCCATCCCCACCATACCCTCAGTGCCATGTCCACATAGTTCTTGAACAGCCCCAGGGATGATAACTTTGCCACCTTCCTGTGCAACATATTTGACAGGGTACCCATGGAGCAGTTCCTTTCATGAGTCAACCAGGTTGAGTTCCCTTAGGAAAAGGAAACATCAAATGCCATGGTAATTCAGGTACCTACTCTAAATCAGAGGTAGGTAGAGAGGGGAGCTAAAGCTTTGTGAGAGTTGTAGACCTATATCTGATTTGGAAAGGTGCAGATAGGCTGATTAATTGGGCAAAAATTGCCCTCACACTTTCCTTTTTCTCAGTCTGCCTTTTTGCTTCACTGAGTTGACAGTCTTATAGCAGGGTTTAGAGCATCTTTGCAACCTTCCAATGTATGTAAATGAAACTTTAAGATTTGCAGAAGGCAATAAATCTTGTGTCCATTTGCCTTGCAAAATTTCTTACCCACAGTTGGTGAGTGGGAGAGTGTATTTGTTACTGGCAGAGCCTGTCAGATCTATAATACACAATTGTTTTAAAGAAAGTGATGTTATAATCTAACTTTCTAGAATGTTTCCCAGTAATAAGTTTTAAAACAAATGCACTTACTTTAGATTGAAGATTTTGCCAAGCTCAGTTTTCAAGGCTGGAAGTTGGCAGAGTTGTAGCTGTTATTAGATATACTGAAGGTATAATGCACAGTTCTTTCAGTTACTGAAACTTATTTCTCCTGATCCATTTATGTGGAAAATTTTGATCTGCCCTTTTGTTCTACCTTTCTTAACTGTATGTTGTCTTTGATGTTAATAATAAAAAAAAAATCCAGAAAGTTGTATTTTTATATATATATTTATTATTTTTATATTCAACATCAATTTTGGGAATATATGGTGCTCCTTGTTTTCAGAATGAGCTGTTATTCTTCCCTCCTACCTCACACCTCCAGTACGTATGACTTCTGAGTAAGCTTCCATTTCTGCTTTCTCTTCTTTGAAGTTGGCAACCTTGCCCATGCTTCATCCTATGCATATGTACATAGTTACAGTGAGTGTGTGCTGAAGAAGCTCTTTACCATAACTTCATCCAAGGGAAATTATTACAGATGGCACATAACTCCAAGGAATCCAGTGGACAGCCTATTTTGTTTTGCTAACAGTTACAAACAAATACTACTGTTAATTTGAAATCAGTGAGTGTAGGTTGCCATATGGCTGTCTCCCAGCCCTTGCTAAAGATACCTTTGATATGGAAGGAGTTGTAGTGGCTGCAGAGGGAGAGAAATTTGTTCACATCATGGTTTTGAGGGTCTGCACTCAGGGTAGTAGAGAACAGAGAATGTTAATTGCATTTCCTCTTCACAGGTGGTTTCTTTGAGTTACAGCTGTTGTGCATAAGGACTAAGTGATAGCCCCTTAATGAAATGAGCTCTTGTAGTAAGATTTTGATAGGAGAACGTTACTAGGACTGTTAAGGTTTTGAGGAGATTTTGTTTTTTGTTTTATATAGTGCTTGAAAGTTACTGGTTATCTCTTAAAAGAAATGCCATGTGCAGGTTGGAATGGGAGGTATTTTTTCAGAAAAACTATATAGTCATGCTCTAAATCAAATTCAGGTATGTCTCTTTGTGCAGATGAGATTTTTCTGTTGGTTCTCAGCTACATGGGAAAGTAAAACAGATGTTTAAACTCAGAAGGATGCCTTCATTTCTCTCACTGATTGCTTAAACCATTACCTGACACTGGACATTAAACACCGGAATCCCACCTCTCTTTAAGAGAGATGTTATAGCAGCAATGACAATTAAATCACCCAATGCAGGTGGTAATCCAAATGTGACTCTTTGTGCCTGAACTAATGCTCTCCTGACCAGATTAGCACTCAGACTAATGCTGTTTAAGGTTCTTTCTTGACAGTCTTTGCTGAAATTATGTAGAAATAGAAGCTCCAAACAGGAGACTAATTCTCAGCAACTTTTAGTAGGAATTAAATTCCCAATTTATGTTTATGCCTTTGAAAATTTCCCATCCAAGCTTAAAAGAAAAGTGCAGTGTTTATGGATAAGATTTTTTTTTTAATTACTGGATCTAATTAAGAAACAAGATAAATCACTGAAATTGAACTTCTTGTAAAATAATGAAAAGGATAATTAGCAATCAAATAGATGACTGTCATTCTGGTAGTCAGAAGTAAAACACAGTTGGAAGAATTTTCCTGTCCTTTGTATTCAATTGAAAGGAAAAAGTAGTTAATGGGAGTCAAATGTGATTTTACTGTTTCTTTGCCCTCCCCTCCAATAATGGGTGTCATGTATAAGTGTTGAAGCCATAGTTATATTTGCGAGAAATACAGGAATCTTTTGTCATCTATACTCCGTATGTTGAGGCTTGAAACCCGTTCTGGATTGAAGATGGTTAAAACTGAAGGTGCCACTGTGATGCTACTGGCAAATATATGCATATACTTACAAGCATACGTATGTATTTAGATGAGAAAAATTAAGAATGTGTGCATTTTCTAGTCTTTCACATCCAAACCAACTTGCGAGACTGTAATTTTGCCTCTTAGGTCTGTATATGGAAATTGCTGGGCAGAGCCTCAGAATCTGAAACACATCCTTGATTTTATGTAAGTAATTGCATGAGTAAAGTTATGCAAAGCCATGGCAGATATAAGCTACAGTTAGGAGGTGTGATCACAGCTTCTCCAAATAAGTAAAAGCAGATTTAACCTAGCTGGTGTAGGAACCAAGAGTGTAGTCTGTAGATTTCAGCAGTAATGGCACTGACTGGTCCTGCATTTTGAGTACTTGGCCACCAAGATGTGAGTGTCCGTGCACCTAGACTGCAGGCACATTACTTGCTTTGCTGCAAGCATGTTGCATCTGTTTCTGGTGTAGTGAAGGATTGCAACCCATGTGTAGTGTTTTCTTTATTGTAGAATGGTAGTGGTCTCATCCTAGAGGTTGCAAACCTTACTGCTGTTCTTTAGCTAAGCACGGTGGCTGGATGTGAAATCTACTCCTGTTTGAGTTCCAGTTTCGAGTCCTCGATCAGTGCTTATCAGCATCAAATTCCTCTTCACAATTAGATAATCACCTGAAACGCTTCACAGAGTGGACTGCTGTTTGTTTTTGTACCCAAGCGACGATTGAGAATCATAGAATGGCCTGGGTTGAATGTCTGATTACTTCCTGGGGTTGATTCTAGGGGATGTAAATTGGAACTCTTAGCACCTGAATTTATCGAAAAAGTATTTTCTTGAGTTGAGACTTGTGTTAGTGTTTTATATGTGAAGTCAAGGACTGCATATGTGCAGACTGGAGAGCTGAGCTGTATTATTAAACGTGTCAGTTTTAGAGGAGTTTGTTTAACCAGATTAAATCTTTTACGTGAATGCTTTTTCTTCCCCGTGGAATTACATAAAACCAAAAGAGTTTTCTTGTTTCTGGGCAAGGTTATTCATATAATTTTTAAATGTAGTGTAGCTAATCTACTTGAATTCCACATGTGTAGTTAACTTGGATTAATTTATCTGAATGTCTCCAACTGGACAAATTACCCTTAGTGACTCAGGTCTATTTACTGCTAGCACTGATTCTCGAATGGCTGAGTGACAGCACTGAGGGAAAGTAGTGTTTCTTCTGTACTCCGTACCAGTTCCTGTCTGTGGAAGTTAACCACTTGAAAATGAGTTACCCTTTACTTTCTTGCAGCTGTCAATTCTGCCTTTAAAGTGGTGCTCAGCTGAAAATACCAAATTTACTCCCATGCTCCTTGACCTCTCTTCGTATGCTTACTTGGGGTAAAAATGAGTGGTGAAAGGCTGGATGAAAGATAAAAAGTAAAAAACAAATCAAAAACAAAAAAACCTCCAAAGTAAGTGCACCTTAGCCATCTTCCTAATATACTTAGTACACGTGCAGGCACAAGCTTTAAAAATAAGTGTGAGAATGAGGGAGTCTTTGAAGAACAGAAGGAAACAAAATCGTGGTTAATATACTTTTAGAAGTTTGATTTGCATCCCACATTGCCTCATTTCTTTGGGTCCAAAGGCCTCCTGTATGGTAGGGGGGGAAACAGCACAGTCTTCTTTTTGTAAATGCTGCTTTTCTTTTTTAAATTATATCTGTCTTTCAGGATGGACTTCTACAGTATTCTAAACTAGAATTTTATGATGATGTCAAGAGCTCTGTGTGTGTGTATGTGTATGTGAGAGAAAGAGAGAGAGAGAGCAGGAGAGAGGAGAGAAGAGGATTTAAAGAAGTGGCTTTATTGGTAAACATCAGAAAAGTCTAGTTTTTAGAGAGAGGGGAAAAAATTGCAGCTACTTCAGCATTTGCATCTTATAAGTTTTTGCCAGATTAACCCTTGGAAGGCTGTGCTTTAGAAGGGGGGGTGGGGCGGGGGCACAAGTGTTAGAGGCTTTATTTAAAATTTCTGTTTATTTCAATCTTTTCAAGAGGTGAAGACGCATTGGTTCATCAATGCTTCTCTGTAGTTTTGTGTCTTAAACTGGAAGTTGGTTTTACACTAAAATAAATATATTCTTTCTCTTCATTTTACTGAGATCTAAATAGAAACGTAGAATCAGACTTCCATAAAGTTATAAAGCCATGTATACTAAGTTTTCTGAAATACAATTGACGAGATGTTGAAAGCCTGCAGTGATGAGTGTTGGTTGTGTGGAACTGACAAGGAGCCACAAATAGTGGCAGTAAAGTGTAATTGGCACTGTCCTTTCTGTGCTTCATTTGCAGTGCTTTTTTTTTTTTTTTGATAGCATAAAATAACTTTTTACCCTATTTCTTTTTTCGCTTCAGATTGTGATCTCCCTCGCTTAACTTTCTGTTCTTCAAAGGTTTTATTAGGGCTAGAACTTTAATGTGGCACATACTGTGTTTGTTTGTTTCTTTTAGTTGATGATCTTAGTTGGTTCAAATATCTCAGCAAAGACCTGGGAGTAGTTTTTCAGCTGCAGCTGTGGAGGAAGGAAGAGAAAGTATTGAGAATTGTTTAATCTTCAAAGCAAATTTCTAGAGTTGGAATTTATTTTCTCCACTACAGCTTTTTTTAACAACTATTTGGGCAGCTTAAGGGAGATGCTGCTTTAACCTGCACCTGTAGTGCTGGTTATTAAAAGGAAGACTTCAGCAGTGATTGCCATAAACAAGCAACGGTCTGAGACGTGACATTGGGATTTGTAATCTTGGAGCATATACCTGCTACTGCAAATTAGGTGTAGAATGTGTTAAAGCCTTGTTGTACTCAAAGCACTGGGCATGTTTCAATTTTGCTCTTCATGAGATTAATGATGGAAATGTATTTTCTTGAACTACTGAATTAATTACATGCTGACTGTACACTGATTTGCTGTAGCAGATACTGTTCTTCGAGCTGTTTCTTGGTGTGAGCTCCAGACTAGGTTAGCTAAGGGTGCTACTGCAAGGTAACTCAGTGCATTGATAAGGTCTACCCTGTGTGCACTCCTGGTGGAATTTACCATCTCTGTTTTTGTGTTCTTCAAATCACTGCATTCCTCATTCCTGTTTCTTCTTGCTTACATGTGTAGCAATATTGGAATTAGCCTCGCTAAGTCAGAAAAGAGGCATGGATTTCATTCAGACATGTGTAGATGTTCTTATCTAGCTTTAGTGAAATATTTGAAATGTCCTCTAGAAGTCTAGAATTAGTGTTGAAAGAATGATAGGAGAGAGAATTTCTGTGTCTTTTAGAATAGTTTCATAGTTGAATCAAAAATAGCCCTGAGATCCCCTGTTTTTATACTGAGAAGTCACCTTAGGTAAACTGTAATAAAGAGTTTCTCTGAACCTTTCTGTTGAGGTAGAGGCTCCTGTGTAAAACAAAATCCCATTTTAAGCAGTGCTGTGCTGTGTGCCAATTACCTTATTTTTAGTCTCAGTTTTTCTGAAAATAGAAAGGGAAGGAGGGGGAGAATAGAAAAAACAGCGACAGGACAAAGGTTGCTTCTCAGCTTCTACTATGATCAGTCTGTGGACAGATGGTCACTGTGCTCTGAGATGCAAATGAAACATTAATCAAAACCTGCTGTGACTGTGTTCTGACTTGCTTCTTTCAATTCAACTTCCAAATAGTGTTTAGTTACTGTATTGTTGCAGCCACAGACTGCTCTGGAGCACTCGGTTCACTACTAGTCTTTTAACTGTGATACACAGTTTGAAACCTGCTAATCATGGCAGTCAAAAGTCCTGATTGAAATCTGTGTGCTGTCCCTCTACAACCAGGTGGCAAAAACATTTCTGGTTCTTGCCCAGTGAAGTTCATGACCTACTAAAATGGAAAGTCAGACCAAGAATCAGGAGAAAGGTAATATGGTCTCATATGGATGGGAAACTGAAAACAATTGTGATTTGTCTGAGTTGTGTAGGTCTTGACCCAGAGTTACAGGTAGAACTCAGATCTCAGGAGTCACAGCCCTTTGCTTTTCCCGTCAGTATTTCTAATCTTAATTTTTCAGTTAAGAACATTAACGAGGAGTTTCTGTGCTGCTGAAAGTTGCACTGTAGTGGCAAACACCGTGGAAGATCAAAGTAGAGAATGAAGTGCCATTTTAGAGCTCTTTTCATTGCTTGATCATCATAGAAATTTCTGTGCATCAGTGCCCAAAGATGTGCTTATTCACTCACCTGGTCAAGCAGGCTGTTCTGTAATTGTCGTTGTCCTAACTACTAGATCAAACATAGTGATTTAAACCTTTTAATGTTAAATTTGAAGTTCGTTTCACCTTTATTCATCAGTAATCCATCCTGATTGATTACACATTTGAGTGTTTTAAAGCCATGTACTCTCTGTATAAATACTACCCATTAGAAAATGCTTTAAAAGTTCTGAATTATGTTTGTTACCATAGCAATACTCAGTTAAAGATTCATAGAATGGCTTTTTATTTTCTTCCTGCCATAGGGGAATTTGCAAGGGAGATTCAAAATCTATTTCAAATACAGAAGATTCAGTAGAACTGTGTGCATTAGAGATTGTGGGAAGAAAGACAAGGAAGAACAGTCCAAAGTTTAAATTCTTTTCTGGAATGCTGAAAGAGGCTATAATGATGGGGAGGCTTAAAGCTTGTGGTTGCATCTTGTGTGTTTTAGGGGGGCTTTGTCTCAAAGCTGAAACTGATACATAGAAGCATCTGCAGAAGAAGACAGCTTCTTTTGTTTGTTCCCACCTAAAATACCATGAGTATTTGTAGTTCTTCCTTTGATCCTTGTGAACTCCAAGTGGTGCCACACTTCTTGGGACTGTGAAAGCAGAAGGGCAGAAACTAAACCCAGCTCTAAAATGTCAATCATTAATAATATCAGCTGCCCTCATAAATTTCTCAGTCAATATTGAAATTGAAATACTGAATATTGAAACTTGTTGGAGTGTCGGAAATTTAAGCCACAGAGAACAACTGAAACCCCACATAAGGCTGAATTTTGAGTAGCTTGAATCAAGCTTAATCTGAATTCTTTCCTCAACTTCAAGACTTAGTAGAGAGTCTTAGAGAACTTTGTTTCAAGTGTACTTCTACTCATTTGCTGAATGTGTCTAGAGCTGGCTGGTCATAGAACATTGAACATTGGGCAAAAAAATGTCTTGCTTAACTGTGTGTGACGTGCCATATTTTGTTATTGAATGGTTAATTTGGCAAGTGTAGGAATATTGAAGCCTCATTGCAAATTCCTATTTCTTCTGCGGGGGATTCCTGAAGTCTTAAAGACCAGTTTGAATTTCATGTGGTCTTACAGCAGCTGTTGTTTCTGCATACCCAGTGAACTGTAGGAGTGTAATGAAGCGTGAACAATATTGGATTTATGGGGAAATAGCAAATAAAGGCCAGTATTTTGTCTGTACCAGTTGATTAAAGAAATGCGAAATAGTGTAAATAGGATACTGTATGTTCTTTATGGGAAGAGGTAAAACTTCAACAAATTCTACCTTAAACCAATCTTGCTCCTGTTCCAGCAGTATTTTTTTTTTTTTTTTTTTTGCCTCTTTAATTGAAAGTGGAAACTCTTCTAATAGAAGGGGAAAAAATTACTGTTTATTCAAAAGGTTAATGGGGGCTGGGAGAATGTATTAAATATTACACTTCATGGAACTTCCTTAGCTGCTATCAGAAACCATGTGCAAACTGAGAAATGAGATTCCTTGCAGCAAACTCTTGTGTCAGTTATAAAATCAAAAGGTGGCTAAAAAAGCCAAAGAATATTTAAATAGATTCTTCTTATTTGCATCTGGGGTTTGGAGCTGTTATGGTTCAGTTCTTCAAGCTCTTAAAGCTCTTGTGACTTGGAAAAACAAATATCAGGCAACTTATAGTAATTGCAAGAGCTGCAACACTGAGATAACAAAATATTCAGAGTGCAGTTCCTCTTCACTTAGACTGTAGTTCTGCTAACACTTAAACCATGCATTCCCTTCAGTAAAGCAAGTAATATCATAAACAATAGGCTAGAACTGGTCATGAAGTTAAGCATTTGAAAACTTTGCTAGGTTCAAAGTGTCAGTTATCTAGCCTTTGATTTCAAGTACTTGTGGATATTTCATTGAGCTAACACCAATTTAGTGTGCTCTGAACTGATGGAAGACCTACTGGAATATAGGAAAATATGGGAGATCTGAACCTCAGTTTATTTCTAAGAAGTACTCAAATGTTAAACATTAAGAATTCAAGAGTTTGCAACTCTAAGGTGAATAATAAATAATTCAAAGTACAGACAAAGTCAGAAAATGTCTGCAAAAGTGATAGAAATGAGTTTTTCTTCTACTAATTCTAGAACAAATTTGTTCAACTTGGAAGTTACTCATTGTAAAATAAAGGAAAACTTCCATGGTAGAATGTGAAAGCTCAAGTTATGTCCTTGCTCGTTTGTATATAACTAAATATTCTTTCCATTTCCTAAGTTTGTCAATTGGAACCACAACTTCCATCCTAATATAAAGTCTCTCTGGATAATTCCAGGCTGCAGGAATGAAGTCGTATTTATCAGTTTTTCTCTGCCTTGAGCAAGAATCTGTTCTGCCTCAAAATAATTATTCCCACCACCTGAGTCTGCAGTTGTAATTCTTAATACAAGGCAGCATAGACTTTCATTGAAGACAGAAGCAAAGAAGGCAATTCAGTATCTCTGCCTTCTCAGCAGCCCCTGTTACTAGAACACCCCCTTCACTTAGTAGAGGAGCCACATTCTCCCTAGTCTTTCTTTTACTGTTAACATACTTTAAAAAGTCTTTTTTGTTATCCTTTATCACCTTTGCCAGATTCAATTCCAGGTGGGCTTTAGCCTTCCTCGTTGCATCCCTGCAGGCCCTGACAACATTTCTGTATCCTTCCTGAGTGGTCAGGCCATTTTTCCACTTTACATGGGCCGCCTTCTTCCCTTTGAGTTTGTGCGCAAGCTCTTTGCTCATGCACACACATCGTCTTCCATCCTTTCCTGATTTCTTGCTCACAGGGACACACTGATCCTGAGCTTGGAGGAAGAGCTGTTTAAACGCCGACCAGCTCTCACAGGCCCCCTTACCTTCTAACACCAAGCCCACGGGAAGGTTCCAAGTAGGTCCCAGAAGAGATCAAAGTTGGCTCTGCTAAAATCCAGAGTAGCAATCCTACTTTTTGCTTTGCTTCTTCCTCTCAAGATCTTGAACTCCACCCTCTCGTGGTCACTACAACCCAAGTTGCCTCTGACCTTTACTTCCTTGACAAGCCCTTCCTTATTAGTGAGAACAGGGATCATGACGCTACTTCCAGTTGCTTCTGGAAGGCCTCATCAACCTCCTCCTCCTGATCGGCAGCCTGTAGTACACCCCCACAACCATGTCACCCATACTAGCCTGCCCCTTGATTCTTATCCTCAAACTCTCCACTGCTACACCAGTGTCTCCCAGGTGGAGTTCAATGCATTCTAGCTGCTCTCTCACATAAAGAGCAACTCCACCACTCCGCCTCGCCAGCCGATCTTTCCTAAAAAGCACATAGGTGTCCATGATAGCATTCCAGTCATGCGAGCTGTCCCACCACGTCTCCATGATGGCATTGAGATTGTGGCCGTGTGACTGCACGCAGATCTCCAGCTCTTCCTGTTTATTTCCCATACTGCACGCATTAGTGTACAGGCACTTTAAGTGAACCAGCATCCCCCTGCCCCTCTCCATCCCTTCGAACTCCACCCTTATCACCTATCAAGCTCTGTTTTGAGCCTCCAACTACCTGCTCAACCCCAGTGGCCCTCATTTAGTTCCCTTCCCCCTTCTTTCCTAGTTTAAACACCTTTCAATGGTGTTTAAACTGTCCCACCAGTTCCTGGGCTAGGATCCTTTTACCCCTTGCAGACAGGTGAGTTCCATCTGCAGCTGTCATGTCAGATGCTGAGTAAATTGCCCCATGGTATGTGTATTTACATATAGTAGTTTGGAATATGTAGCTTCTTTGACTGCAGCTCAATTGTTGAAAAATGTTTTGTTACTGAAGTAGAGAAAATAAAACTTGCTGTAACATCCATACAAAATTTGTGCTGCTTCTGCTGGCATATTTAACAACTACAAATTTTAGAGCATTATCATAGAAACAGGTATACGTTTACTGTTCTGTGTTTGAAATAATTGTTTTGCTGAAGTATGAATGAAAAAATATATAAAAGCAAAGTGAATTAATTTCAATTTTTACTGCATGTGCTGGGGAGAAAAAAAAACTTCAAAAGGAAAAGAAAAAGATTGGTGAGAGAAATAACCACTTGTATTTCAGCTTTTAAAGCTGTTTTGTGAATAGTGTTTCTGAAAATCTTGTTTGTTCTTATTATTAGAGTTTCTTTGTAGCATCCCTGTAGATAATAGGTAAGTATGGCAAGGAGCTCTGACCTATTTGCCTGCAAATGCAATTGACTGAAGCTCAGCTTCCGTGCTGACTAAATTGCCAGCAATTTTGGATGTAACTTGGTCAGTCAGATTGGGCAAATCGTCTCTGTCTTGTGAAGTATAATGTACCAAACTCTTAAAATGCAACCTTTATTTTCCATTCACAGAAGTTTTGCAGATATAAGGAACTTGAAGCAAGAAGGAAGGCAATATTCAGTTTCAGGCTTAAGCTGGTTTTAATATTGTGGCTACTGTTAGAGTGATAGCACTGCAGAGCAAATTGTTTCTGTGTTGTACCGTAGAGGGCAAAGGACATGAACCTTTGCATTTCTCCATGGTTTGTGTTGCTCTTTTCTGAGGTGGAATGCCCAGATTTATATTTCCTATTTGAGTTGAATCTGAACCATATATATTGAGATAGCACCAGTGTGGCATACTTTTGTCTGTTAAGGAGATGTGTGTAATGGGAGCTGAACAGTCAGATTCTTTCAACTAAAGGAGTGAGCTGAGAGTGTCTTCAGCATACTGGACATCGTGGAGTTGCTGGATGAGAGGGCTCCTTTTTTTTTTTTTTTTTTGGAACTTTTCATACACAGAATGATCAAAAAGCTCCATCAATCCTGTGGCCTTTTGCAGTTTTTCCTTTGGTCTGAAGTGAATTTACTTCTGAAGCTCAGGTGCAAAACTAAGTATCAGTATTTATGCAACTTGACCTGCCAAAATAAGTTACTTAAATATATATATATATGTATATATTTAAATTAAGTACTGAGAGCACAAACCATGAGTCATATCTTGTAGTATCATAATTTGCTTTTAATTGTTTATTAAAGTATTGCATTTTATTTTTTTCAATTTTAGAACTCTTATGGGACACATGAGTCACTTGTGATGATATGTTCAGAGATATGTTCAGATATGCATCTAAAAACTAAGATTGTGCATTAGTTAATTGGTTGAGATTTATATCTATATGAGAATAACAAATATTTTGAGAATTTCAGTAAAATTGTCATTTCATTAATTTGTCTTAAGCATCTTCCTCCGCTTACCCATCATTCTCATGTGTCTCTCCAGCCATGCTTCAGGCTCCCCACTGTATATATGTTGCATATCATTTCTGTGTATCTGATTTGTAAATCTGATTGGTCTACAGAGTCATGGTAGAGAAGGATGAGGAAGAAAAATTGATAATGTACGTGTAAAGCAAAAACTGAATACATCCCATCCAGATTTAATCGTGTTAACTCCCATCTTGGAGAACCAAATGCCTTTGCGGACAACCTTAATTTCTAGGTAAAAAGGCCATGCCACATGACAGGCCAGTTGTCAGCTATCCTGTGTAGGAGGTTGGGTCAATTAGCAACTATCCCAGAGGGAGCGCATTTTGTTTTGCAGAGGAATGCTGTCTGAGGCAGTAGGAGGATAACTTTCTGTAGGATAGATGAAAAGATCTCAAGTGGTCAGCAAGGCTATAAAAAATGTTAAAGGGGTTGGTTTTGTTTCCTCAGTGTTAGGTATGAAAGCATGTATCTTTCCAATTGTGAAAGGTATTTGTCCCTAGTCTTAAATTGTAGACCTGATGTTCTGCTCTTCCTGGCTGATAAACCTTGAAAAGCTGGCACTGTAAGGGACTGTGCTGAATTCAGTGGTTCTTAACATACCTGTAACTAGAAATCCACTCTGATATTTCCTCTCTTGCTTGGATCAGCAACCATTCTGTGTTTCCTTAGGGCGTTATGTTGCTGTAGCCTCCTTATTGCGTCTCTTGCCACTGACAGACATGCTAGGCCTCCTGAGACTTCTCGGCTGTACTCAGAGACACTTGGGTTAACTTCAGAAGTCTGAATATTTCTGCTTGCAGCTGTTTAGCTTTGAACGTAGAGTAACTAATTATTGAGTGTCGTCTTATTAGTGTTTTTCTGTTATGTAGGAGCCTGACTGTAACTGGAGTTGCTCAAAAACTTGGTGCACCGAGAGTTGTGACTAATTAGATCAGCTCCTGTAGTAGCCAGGCACCACTTACCATTTAATGGCAGTGTGTTTCAGTTTTCATATTTTGACCTTTGATGATTCAAGACCTGAAGAAGGAACTTACTCTGAGGCTCAAAGATCTCTTTCTACAGCTCTTTTTCTATGAAACTCAGTTGTTCATAGGTGTTTTTTGGTTTTTTTTTTTTTTGCTTTTGTTTAATCACCTAAACCCATTCCTGTATCCCAGCCTAAAGCAACTACTGTAGCTGTGGTAGAAGATAGATGGATCATTGCGTATTGGTTCTTGCACGTTTATTTCTTACGCTTTTTTACTTGGTGGGAGAAGAAAATGCATGTTGGGAAGCTTATTTCCCAACTTTATTGTCATGTCCTGTTCTCTCCTATTTTATGCAGCAACTATACTCTTCCCTTCTCCATCATTCCCAAGGGAAAGTTTGTGGTTGAGTAATTACGCCTGTGAGCGTATGCTAGTAGGGCAGCTCCATCCATGTTTTTTAGTATCCTCGCCTTTGAAGAAGTTAAATAGCAGCATTCCCGTCTCCTGAGAATGTGTCCTGGAGAATGCACGTTATTTCTGTGTTACCAGAATGCTGCAGTATGCTCAGGAGCTCCCTTGGTAAGACAGTTGCAGTCTGATTCTCCCATTGTAACTCTTAATTATTTTTGGTTTTGGATAGAATGGGAAAGAGGAAAATTTTTTAGCTTGTTCACTGTTAACAAACAAAAGAAAAACACAGTGTGAGGAGGGATAAAGATGATTAGGGAAATGAGTATGTGTGCAGCTAGGGCTTTCCTAAAAAGTTGGAGAAATGGGCAAAATCTAAATTTTATCTTATGCCTGGACGATTTTCTATTCGGAAAAGTGTACTTAGATTGAAACTGATTGCACAAAACTACATGGTTCTGGATAACAAGGTGCAAAAATAATTGGCTGAGCTATATAAGGTTCTCTTTACTTAACTTGGTCTTTGGTTATAATAATATGGCAAGATTTGCTTGGTACATTCATTCTATCATGGATTTCTGGGGTAACCTTTCATTTCCCTATTACGTTATGATTTTTATTTTAACCTTGGGAGAAGTAGCTATCTCTAGGAAGTTGTGCTGCTTGAATAGCTGCAAAGCTAAATGGTACAGAGCTAGTAAAGGAGACTGTTATGCAGAACAGTGACATAGCTTAGCTATATCTTCCAGTGAGAAGCAGAATTATGTTGGGAAAAAAAATTGCGGACAAGAAAAGGACTTGTCAGCGCTCATAAAATGGTAATCAACATATTCAGTGAAGTGGGATGTAAACCACTGCAGGATGTGCCCATAGCACTTCACTTTGCATTTGATAATTTGCAAAACGGAGCTTACTTATCATCAATTCTGTCATACTGCATTTAGCAGGAGAGAGAAATTTGACTTTCTCTTATGGATTGAGTTTCCCTGCCAGATACCAGATCTAGGAGTCCTACTTTACTTTCAGGGGGATTTTCTGATATGCTCTTAATTTGTTTGAAACCATACAGTCAATTACTACTATTGCTGTTTATTAGATCTGCTGTTTGTGCTTTTAATGAGGACAGTCAATATATTTCATTTTATACACATCTAGCACATTATCCAAATTCTTTTATAGTGGAGATTGATTTTTAACAAAAAAAAAAGCCAGTCAGGGATTTCTTGTTACTGTCAGTTTATCTGGTAATATGTTGTGATATTTAAGTTTATGCTGTACTAGTTTATGAAGTCCCTAATCGTTAGATTTGTAAATGCTACTGAATCTCTTATAGCATTAGCAGTAATGGATGAGCTAAGGAGGAAAGGAGAACATTGCTCTCTGTTTTTGCTTTTCCATACATTTTTTCAGGAAAACAAGATTTGTTCTTCATTGTTTGTTCTTGGGTGACAGTTTTTAAAATGTTTGTTATGTAAGTCTTAATAAAAAACATACTTGTTTTCCACAGTCAAAAAGAAGAGTAGAAAGCTCTGTGTATTTTCATTTTTTCTATGGGTAACCAAGACATGGCAGATGTTGGCATTAAGTTAATGCTTGTTGAGATCTGTTTATATATATATATATATATAAAAAAAGGACTAAAAATCATGGAAAAATTGAAAATATATTTTTCTCATGGTCTGTAAGCTTTCACTGATCTTTAGCTTGTTTCTGTATAATGAAGGTCTTCATATTTCATATTTGCTATGGAGTAGCATTTCATCGTCTGAGTAGTTTGCATGAGATGACATGAATTTCTAAGTAAAAAATAGGTATATAATAATTGGGGTTAAAAGCAGTTTTCTCTCATTCCGTGAAGCGTAAGTACAGGCCAGTCCAAATGCAGTCAGTAGCCTGATATAGAACTGGTTTTAAGAGCATAGTTTCACCTTCTTTAACAGTACAGTGCTGCAGAAACTAGCTAAATTATCTGATCTGTAGGTTGTACACCAGGAAATTAAGTACAGAAGTGAACTTTTCAGCATACGCTGGATAGTGAAATCTGAGTAAAGGAGTGAAAAATCCAAAGGATGAGAAAGAAAAACACCCTTAGGGTGAACATCCAGTATAGCTTAACCTGTTATGTTGTTAAATGCTCTGTATAATAGGCAGGATCTTAGTTTTTAAGATTCTGTTTTCAACACCAGTAGGCAGGCAAGGGAATACATGTGATATACTCAAAAGAGAAGTTTCTGCCTTGTTGGTGGGTCTGTTTTTATGTGGCTTAGAGCAGTTTGATCCAACTTGCAGCTCATGGGCCAGACTTGGACTGTATGATGCTTCCCTTCATCCTTCTACATCTTCTTCAGGGATGATGGATAGCAGCTCTTCAGCACTTGAAAGCCAAACATCTCTCTTCATATGTGGGCTCCACTAGGAGACAGATGTGCTGCCACAGCAGCACTGTATAAGAAGGTGCTGAAATAGTTACTGCAGATTGGGAAGAGGTGGCTTGGCAAAGCTGTGCGCGCTTAGCGTGCTGCAGGCCTTTTTCTTCAAGCTATACTGCAGCTTCCTCATTTTGAATAATTCTCAAATCTATTTAAAATAAAGGAAGTTGCTGTCTTGCCTGTTGTGTCGTTGTTTTTAGAACAATTTTGATGAAAGCTCGTAGGATATGTTGCATTGTTTTTAACCTGGATCACTAAATATGGAATATGTTAGCAGTGTTGTATTCCTCATTGACAGTACTCCTCCCTGGACAGATAATGTGAATAGGAAACTTAAGCCTGTACACAGTACATCCTGTCTTCCTGGTTACCTTCTTTGAACTGCTTCAAATTAGTTCACATGTTGCTGGGGTGTCTGCTACAGGGTATTTGGATGACAGTGTGAAAGAAATAAGACTTTTCTGTACTGGTACTTTCTAAACTGCGAAAGATATTTTGGGAGCACAGAAGAAAGTTGTTACACTGATTTTTATATAGAATTTCTCCCGTGTTGTGGGATCCTTTGAGTAATTATCTTGATAAATAGGGCACCGTTTTTTTTTATTTGCCAGCTGTAGAGGTCTGAAGACTATACGATTAGTGTATAAAGCTATTATGTAAATCTTCTTTGGCCCAGTTTATGTTAATGCTCTACTTATGGCATGCCTGGTGGGGTGAGGATGCATGTTTGCTCCTTAGTCAAGTAGTTTGTTGCTCTTGTGTTGCTAGAATAGGCGAGCTGGTCAGGTGGGTTTGTAAATACTTAAGTAATCATTTTAGTTTGTCATGTACACGATACAAATGACTCATTCCTTCTGTGTTTCTAGCACTGACATGAGACGGTTCTGAAAATAGCACGTATTCAGAAATAGGACACCTCCCACCCCCATTAGCTATGAAATCAAGGTAATGTAGCTATCTGATTTTAAAACAAAAAGCAAGAGGGTATTTCAGCCCTCAGAGCAATTTGGAATTGCATTCTGAGATAAGCAATCAAGTTTATATCCCCTTCCTTGGACGGTAGGCCAAATTACTAGCCTTCATCTAGGAGGTAAAGGGAAAATAAAGAAATAAGGATGGCTAAGGCACAGTGCCAAGAAGACTGATAGTAGATGGGAGAGGGCTTTTTTCTTCATTTCTGAAGAAGTTTCAAGGTCTTGCAATATAATCTGAGAGTTTCTGAAAGGGGAAAAAGAAGATTGAAAGAAGTCTGGAGGGCAGTATAGCTGATAGCAGGTGAGTTTGAAAGTTATTCTGTTCTAGTGTTTTGGTTTTTTTGTTTGTTTGTTTTTTTGTATAGAATACTCATGTTGTGAGTAAGAATTCCTCGATTACAAGGCTGAGAATGCGTGAGAGTTGTATCTTACACTTTGTCATGGAAATTCTGAATTCTTACTGTGCTTAACCATGGCTCACAATCTGGAGACGGGGAGAGAAATAAGAGAGAATCCAGTACAAGAAAGAAACTGAGAGGGGAAGAATAACAGGCAAATAGGAGTCCCGTACCAGGATTGGAATTAAGCCAAGCAGTAGTACAGGCTGGGAGTAGGTGGGGTAGGGGTAGGAAGTTGCTTTGCAGAATGAGACTTGCAGGGTGCAATTTGAAAAGATCAGTCGACTGTTTGGTCTTGAAGCAAAGTTGGCCAGTAGTGTATTGGGGTGTATTAGCAAGACTGCAGTCAGCAGGTTGAAGTAAATGACTGCTCCCCTCTGTTTGATGCCTGTGAGTCCACATGTACAGTATGGTACCAAGTTTTGGGTGCTCTAGCACAAGAAAGCTGTACTTACACAGTGGAAGGCCAGCAAGTGGCTAGGAGGGAGAAGGATAACTTTCATGTGAATTTAGAGGAATTTTTTATATAAATAGCTAAATATGCATATTAAGACAGCTTATGACAACTACTTTGTTGACTGTCTATGTACCCAGATTCTCTAACAGTATTTGTGTGATAGCTTTTTCCTTTTTCATTTGTGGGTGAAATACCTCATACCGACTACATTTTTTGCATAGGAAAATAATGTGTATTTTGACTTTCTCAGCAGCTGGAACAAAGTAAATACCTGCATTGTGCTAGCTTGGTCATATGTCACAGCACTGAATTAACCTGTTCAGTTTGCAACTTGCAGAAGCAACAGCTGCTTTCTGAATCACTGAAGTTTGTGTTACTGTTTTCCTCTTATCTTCATTGTTGTGACAAAAATGAACAAAATCTGTTACAAGCCAGTGATGTAAAGATATAGTTTTATTAGGAAAATATGCAGCAATTATAAAAGCTGCACAGCTACTTAGCTGACCTTCTTAGTTGCCTCTTCGCATTTTTTACAAAGTTTCCACAGTCCAGTTTTCAGGTTGAAGAGTGTGCTGGTTTCACAAGTTCTTAAACTTTTCTTTTTTAGGATTAGTTCAGTGATTCCCACTGGTAATTGAGCTTGTTCCTATTTATAGGATATCCTTCAACACACAGTCAGTGCTCAAGTTTGTCACCAATACTGAAGAGCAGATCTCTTTTTAAAGAAAGTCAAAGCACATAGTGCAGTTCTGTAACTCATAATGAGAGGATGAAAAAGGGAAAACAAAAACACCATGCAAAAGTTATTGGGTGATGAATAAAGGTAATCTGCATCTGGTCTGAAACTGAATAAATGCTCTGCTGTTATTTTCAGTAAAGATGATAATGTAGTGTGTGTAAGGAAGGCAGAATAGCTCTTGGGAAGGGGTATATATAGAAATGAAAATTACCATTTCTGAGGTGGAAACAAACCTCCAAGAGCTTAATGCTTTGAAACTGAACAGACCTGATAATCCCTAGTTTTGAATATAGAAGTAACCAGCACGCTATAAATTCACCTGTTAGAACTTTTTTTTGAATATACCAAATTTGAGATTGTTTTATATGGTTGTATGTGTCCCTGTAAAAATGAGGCAGAAACATCGGGTCAAGTGAAAACCTGTTGGTCTGATCTCTTTAGAGCAAAATTTAAAGGAAGGTATTCTTAGTGGCATGGAGGTAGACAGCAAATGAGAAGGTAAACTCATAATGCTTTTCAAAGGGAGATTGTACTACACAAACCTACTATCTAACATCTACAATTATTTTTTTTATTAAAGATAAAGGTCTGATTTATCTCGATTTCAGTAAAACATCTAACATACTGTTATATGGGGTATTGCTGGGCAAGATAAAACAAAATAGAATTTAAAATAAGAAATGTGATCTGGGCAAGAAATCAGCTGCACTGGGTCAGTAAGGAAATCTGAAGATAACGATGGATAGCAAGGAGAACACTGATGGAGTACCTCAATTATCAGATTTGAAAATGTTGTTAATGGTTAATTGGCACCAAAAATAAAAAAAAAAAGTTGATGGTAACATGAAGCACTGGAGTACTATATAGTAACACTGGATAGCAGATGAAGGTACACAGTATGAAACAAGAGATTGTACCCAGAAAATGTAATTGTAATACTCTTTTGTATGTAGGAAATGTTACTACTAGAAAATGACCAAGGAATGAAAAGACCTGGGTATGACTCAATTGCAAGATGATTATGGACTGTGATATATTCCTAAAGGAGTACTAGTATGATATAAAACAAACAAACAAACAAAAAAACCCCAAAACATTGGGAAGGGTACATTTGCAAAGTAGGGAAATACTGAACCCGTTATTTATCTGTAGTGTAAATATTTGTATATGATGCAATTTATCTATAACTGTAAATAACCTTTTTTAAAAAGGGGAATATGATTTGGAAAAGAGCTGTTACTTTGGCTTGCCTGGTTACTGCAGTAGAGGCAGAAGAATGCCATGCTTCTCTCTGTGCGTGTGTTGTGGAGACGATTGGCACAGCACAGAGAGAAGCGCTTACACACATTAAAAGGAAATACATCACCACCTTTGAGATCTGAAACATATTGCCTCCAATACTTTATTGGACTGCTATGAGATAGAAATATTGGATCTTTACCATCAAATGAACACATTATTTTTGGAAGACTCAAGATAATTTTCTTCAGTTATGAAGACTGTTGCTTTGTGTTGCTCCTTGGTGAATTGGTGTGTTTTCCTAGAATGGGCAACGATTGCTGCTCTTAGACAATAGGAAGTTTCTCATCCTCTTACTGAAGAAATACCTTTACATCTCTATCTGGCTGGCGTTGTATCTTTGTAAAAAAGATATTAAGAGCTTTATGTGGAAAGCTGAGTTATTAAATTTGATCTGATTAGGCCCATTTTTGTAAGGGAAATGTCATTGTCTGAGAAGGTATGAGGCAGTCTGTTTTAAAACCTAAGCTGTAAGCAGAACCAGAAAAGTTCTTGAATTCCTGCTTCCTGTTTTAATTTGGCATTCATTCAGGGAAGTGAGAACACCAGATTCCACTTTCATAATGATATTCCTCATCTAGTTGCTTTTCAGACTGCTGTCTAATACTTCTTCATAGATCTTCAGTTTTATATCAGTAAAGAACTGTCATAATTCTAACTAAATTTCTCCCTCTTTTTCAAACGGTTCAGTTTTCAATCTCTTTGTATGTCAAAGCACTATTTCTTTTGCTAAACTACAGTGCTCAATAACAAGCTGAGCATGAAATCTAAATGTAAAACAGGTTGTGTCATAAACAGCTGAACTAATGAGGACTGATTTTCTATTGAAATTGTATCCTGTTCTCTTAATTTACCTTACTACATAACTTCTTAGATGTTTCTCCTAGCACCTACTTACTTGTCTGGAGAATTAGCAGACAGAGTGGCTGCTACAAGCTTATTCACATGCTAAACTCTTGGATAAAGATTGAGGTGTAATTACCATACTTCACTGGGAGCACTGGCTTAGTTCCTCTTCCTCTACTTGGTTGTTGATTTCCTCTAAACGAGCAAGAATTTCATCTATGGAAACTGCTGATGCTCTGTCAAATTTAGATGAAATTAGCTAGAAGTTACAAATGATACAAACTTAGAGATACAAACATTCCTTTTCATGGGAAATAAAGCTAAGACCTGTAGAGGAAGGAGATCTGTGGTCTCTTCAGTTCTCGATTGTACTTAATAGTAATGGTGAAATCCTTTATGTTTCTTCATCACAAATAATTTATAAAATACAGCTCTGAAAAATCTCATGAGGGGAAAAAAGGTGATGTAGAAAGCTGTGTGTTGCAGGAGAGATGAGTTCTGATTATGTCTTTCCATCTCGATCTGCTTAAAAGTGGAGCTTTCGTTTTGTCTGTGCTAGATATTTGCAGACAAAAATAAATCATTTCTTTGGAGACAGTCAGGTATCCAGCAATGTGATTATTTGAATGTTATTGCAGATGATAGAAGTAAAGGCCAGACCAACTTGTTGATATTCCTAGACAACTGGAAGAAAAAAAAAAAAAAAAAAGAGAGAAAAGCAAAACTGTGGAAATTTATGATGTGCTTGATTTTTCCTCAGTTTGATTTAAATAGTCTGAATGTTTTGTTACTTATATTGTTAATATGTAAAACTAGTTTGACCGATTCCACTGGATCTACTATGTGTTTGAAGAAAAGTATGATAAGAGTCAGGTAATATATTAAGATTCCAGTCTACTGGATCTCAACTTGCCGATATAGCATTCCCTCAGCTAATTGAATGACAAAATTGGATGGAAGAGGACAAATTTTGAGATAATTGGGCTCAAAAGGTTTGCTTTCTCTTCCCCACTCCCCCCAAAATGTATAAGCTGTTGATGTTCTCATAAAAGTACTTACGATACATGGAATATGTAATGTTATCTCCTGTTCCTAAAAATACACTGAGTATTTATAATGTCAGATCATTTATTGACATAAAGGTGAATATAGAGGAGTTAAACAGGTTTTATTTAGCATGAATGCAACCTGTACATATACAGAATATGAGATGCATTTTGTATCATCTCTGTGATTAAAAGAAGGTCCAGAGAGAACATTGGTTTGTTACTTGATGAGAATGGTCACCTTGCAAACAGGGACAGATAGAGACTTTTAATGCCTTCTTTGCTTCTGTCTTCAACACTGACAAAGGGTTCCAGGATCCCAGATGTCCTGAGTTGAAGAGTTGTGAGTACAGTAACAATCAACTCCCAGCCAACCCCAAACTTGTGTGGGATTTGCTGCCCCACCTGGATGTATAATTCTGTGGGGGACTGATGGGATTCATTTCAGGAGAGTCAAGAGAGTTGGCTGTTGTCATTGCAAGACCTCTCTCAATTATTTTTTAACAGTCTTGGGAATCTGAAGAAGTCCCAGTTGACTGGAAGCTGGCAGGCATTGTTCCAGTTTTCAAGGGCAAGAATGAAGGCCTTGGTGATTGCGGGCCTGTCAGTCTCACTTCAGTGCCTGGTAAAATTATAGGAAAAATTATGCTGGGATTTATTGAAAAACATCTGAAGGGTAGACAGTACAGTTAGTGGTCACAGCCAATGCAAGCTCATGAGGGGAAGGTTCTGTTTAACTTAATTGATTTCCTTTTATGATGAGTTCACCCATCTAGTTGACCAAGGGAAGTCAGTTGATGTTACCTTTTAGAATGTCAGTAAAGCTTTCAGTACTGTTTGTCACAGCATCTTTCTGGTCAAAATATCCAGCATTCTGCTAAACAAAAACATACCGTGATGGATAAGCAATTGTCTGATAGGTGAGGCACGAAGGGGTATTGTAAATCTGAAAAAAAAAAAAAAAAAAAAAAAAGCTTGAAAACCAAATACAAGTTTTGGAGCAAAATTGAGAGTAAAATGCTGTTTTCAGAACTGCAGTTTTCATGAATGATGATTATTACTCCTTTTTCCTTGAAATCAATAGCAAATGTATAATTTGTTTCAACCAGAGGAAAGCTAGGCTGGTACTGAACATTTCTGGATACCTCACTGTTATGTTTTCGTAAGAAATATTAGAGTGAAAATGTAAGGTTTTCACATAATGACAAAACAAACCCTCTCTTGATATTTTGGGAAGCTGTCCAAATACAGTAAAGGTTACTTGGATAGCTTTAACTTTTGCCAGTGTATTGCTGCCAGGTTCTTACATCCAGTGTCGCTGACCTTGTTTTGGATAGTAATTCTCCTATGAATGGCTTTACAAAGCCTCAGATGAATTGTTTGCAGTAAAGCAGACTTCTCAAGTGGGAAAAGTTACTGTAGTTTTTGTGAGCAGTATGAAAGAATTCGTACAAAATGAGTATTAGTGATACGCGCATCTTTTTCCAGTGGTTTTCACTGCTTGCTTCTCGGTGCTTAAGCCGTGAGAATCCTGTGACTGAAGCCTCTTGGACCCAAGAGGGCTGTGTCTCTGGAAATGTTATGAAATATTTAATCTGTATACCTGGAGAAGCATATGTAGACTACAGAGGTACAGTGCAAAACCATTGCCAATATGATCTTGTTACGATCATAGGATATTATTTTTTGGACTGACAACAGAACTTTCAACAGAAGCAGACAAGCTGCCCCCTCTAGGGACATGCTTAAGGTATTCCTCACTCTTGGTGGTTCTTGATTTTGAGCGATACGAGAATGGGTGAAATATAGATTCAGTAAAATCTGTTGAAAGTTGTCCAACAGATGCAGAAGTTATTAAGGGAGAACAAAGAATGATTGCACAAGCTTTGCTTCTTTTGGAAAACTAATTAAAATGCAGGTGAAGTTCAGTTTTAACAAGGTTGCAGTGTATATTTCGCTTGTGGCATGTTTCTCTCTAAAATGGATGAGAACATTGTAATGCTTTCCTAGGAATGTTATTCTAGTTCTGTTTTCTGTGTTATGATCTGGAAATATTTTGTCTGTTTAATTGTTGGACCTTATTCCACAACAATTCTTATTTTTATTCTTTTTTTTCTCCGAATATTCAGTTAAATTCTTTATCATATATTTATCAATAGCTAAAATTGGCTTCATTTGTGCTAGTTCATCTTTTATTGTCTGTATGGACTGGAATGTGTGTTGAGCTTGTAAACCCTTTGGGTTACAAAGAGACCTAATGGTTTATGCATCCAGACTTTTTCTTTTTAATCATGACACTCATTTGGAATGAATATTTAAAAATAAGCACCATATATGGTCTGATGCCAGAGGCAAGCTCATGCTCGCATTTTAATGTGAGAGGTGATTAATGCAAAAATTATATGTATGTAATTGTATATACGAAGTATTTTGCTTCTTGTTAATATTGATGCTTCTTCCTTTGTGCTCTTAAACTGGTTAGAATTCTTATCTACTGATAGGCTAGAAGCATAATGAGAAAATCCAGTGTTTATGAAATTACTTTGCCTCTGAAATTGTCAACAAAGAGCTGTTCTCTCACTAGGCCATGCATATCAATTTTCTTGCGAAGCAGTGGAATTTTTTAGATTTTTGTACATCTGTTCTGTTTTTTAGAGTGTTAAGTACTTCTATTGTGAAATATGAGATTCTAAGTAGGCATTGATTGTTCCACTTTGATTAAATGTAAATAATATTATTGGATTTCCCAGCAATTTTGGATTGCGTAGGCACATGATTATAATTCAGTAATGATCAAACAAACACAAATAGCCCATTGGATTTCCTTTCTTCCTTAAAAAAAAAAAAAAAAAAAAAGTGATAGGAATATGGATTTCAGCCTCATGACTCCTACACTGGGAACTATGCTATTGACTGGAGTGGATTTTACCCCTTTCATTTATAATGCTATTGCTAGAAAAACATGGAAGGAAAGATTGTGATCTAAGTACACAGCCCTTTTGGTCTCCACTTATGCCTTAATGTTTGTCATAAGTACACAGGGTTGGGCATGGATTTGGGGGGAATAACAAAACCATAGAATTGCTCAGCTTGGAAAAGACCTTAGAGATGATCAACTCCAACCACAACCTAAACCGTACTACTCTGACTCTACTACACAGACATTCGTCTACGCCCTTCAATACTGTAACCTTCAACAGCTTATCAGAGGACTCCATTTGTTGGTATGTGTGTGTTAGCTTTGCCAAACTGTAGTAGTGATTTTTGACTTTGTAAAACCCAAGCTACTGTAGTAGCAATTGATGATTGCTGTAATGAGCTATTTGTAGGAAGCATCGTAATACTGATAGGTTAGAAATCCTGTTAGTGGAAGGCAGCTGGGATGATCATCTGCCTGGTCTCCACATATGGTAAACCTTCTCTGGTTGCCTCAAAATAACTCCTGGACAGCTGCTGCTCTTTCAGCTGTTGCTGTGACTGATACAGAAGACACTGGGATTTTAGGGAGCCTCACTCTAACCTGTAGCACCAAGTACCCTCTGCTTGATCTGAGGCCATTTTGTGTCAGTGCTGGCTGTGTATGGTCCTGTCCCATGTGTGACTGCTGAGTTAAGATTAAATTTTCTTGCTTTTCTTTAAAAATAATTGATACTGTGCATTTTGTTTGATCTGCTCTTTTCACAACGAACTGCAGCAGTTACTCTTACAGGAGGGCTGATCTGAAAGTAATGCCTCCTAATTTATTATGTTGGCCCACGACATCAGAGGTGGATATTGATGGTATGACAGTAGAACTTGAACCTTCCCACCAGTATCCCATTACACTTTGTTGCAGTGTGACAAAATGATGTCTGACATGGAAATGTATATGAAGCATAGGGAGTGGTATTGAATTCCTCCGTGTAGAAAAAATAGCACCTATTGGTGTTCATTGATGCTCTATGGAGGCTAACCAGTGGGTGTGAGCACAGTGAGGTGATGGTGGTGCATTTCAGGGGTGGTCACAGTGTCAGTGAGTAACCTTCACCAGTACAGATGTTTTTTATGGGTGCAGGCTCTTGTTCAACACTGATAAAAATGCATAGTTAATGGTGGTGACTGTTGTAAAACAGAATTCTGTAGCTGAGAATTTGTGCTATCAAAAAGTGCTATTCTATGCTTTCCTTTAGTTTCCATGGAAATAAATAGGAGGCATTACTTTTGGAGCACACCCATGTAGGTCAGTTCTTGTGGCAGCTTAACAACAGTTACGATCCATGATCTATATTTAATCAATTTGATCTTGAACAGTGCACGATACTTTTTTCTGTACTCTTGAGGACTGATACAAACACATCTTCTGAACTCTCGGTGGGTAATACACACTGCTCAAGAAGTTGCTTTTCAGTACTGGAATTGATGAGAGACAGGGTAGAAATTGAAGTCAAATTCTGGCATATGCTGCTATTCCAGAATTCTGAAAGACAGACTCAGCTCGCTGTCTTCTAACGCTGGAGATATTTGGGTGGGTGTACCTGCTCTTAACTCCCATTCAAGAATTGACAAATTTGTTAACAGCAGAGAGAAAAACAGTGTAATTTTTATGGAGCTTATAAAATGCAGTTTTCAATACGTACTATGAAATGAGAATGCTTCAGTTTTTTGCATAAATGGTAACGTGATTCAGACTTTCCAGCATCATCTTCCCCCCAGAACATTCCCCGTCACGTGGTTCACCTTTTTTTTTTCTAATTTAACTTGGCTTTAGTGCAGCGCTGGCAATTTCTTCAGTGATTTTAAAAGAGGAAAAAAAAAAAAAAAAAAAAGAGAAAACTGTTTCTCTAAGACTGGTCTCAAACTGTAGTTTCATTGTTGGAAGCTGTAGTGGTGTAGAGCCTGATCTGGTGTATTTGCTGGCTTGTTTTGATGATCTATGGGGAGTTCTGCTCTCATCTTCTGTCAGAGCTGATGAAAGGGATGCTTTGACAATAGGTAATGCAGAGCCTTTTATTTTAGTTAGGAGGTGGAGATGACATGTGCACGTTTTTATTTGCAGTGTTAAGGCCAACTCCCTGAGCTGTGTTGACATTATTTTTGAGGTAGTGACTTCTTCCATTGAAAGTTTGAGCAATAGTTGATTAAAATTATGATGGGAGAGACGCTGAATCAATGTGAAAGTGCAAGATTATGGACTCCATATACAAGATGCATCTTTTATTTAAAATATTGTGCTATTTTTCCACATCAAAGACATCAGAAATACAAATGTCTCCCACTGCTCATAACACTGCTTTTGTTGTTTTCTGTTGTGATACTGTCTACATTTGGCATGCATCCATGATGCAACAGCACACCTCATAGCTTGCACTTCATGGTTCATGCAGCTTACCACAGAATATAAGACAAACATAAGGTTTTGCTGTGCTCAAAGGGGTTTACATTTCAAATGCTCTCCCATTCCCTTGACGAAGAACAGACAGCTTTACCCATGCCACAAGCACTCTGTTTGATATATCATCTCTCCAAGACGCATTTTGGAAGGGTGCAACCCTTGATGCTGTCAAGGAGAGTTATGGCTACAACATTTATTGCTGTTACTTGTAAGATGAAATGGATAAAGCACAGGAGATATGCAGTAAAGATGCACAAGAAGTTCTTATGCTACTCGTGCAGATGCAGTCATTGATTTTTATTAGTGGAAGGGGCTGCCTTAAATATATGGACATAGCATAGTCAGTGGTTATGCTATTTGAAAGCTTCGCTAACAAGAAAAAAGGAGGAAAAAATCCAAAAGATCATCTTAAGAGTTATTCTAAATTTGGCCATCCGGCAGTTACTGATCTGAGCTGGTAATGAGCCAAAAGATTGAGCTAAAAAGATTTGCATGCGGTTGCTAGCCCCTCTTATCACAGTGATCTATCTTCAATTGCCACAGAAACAGTATCTATGTTTTGGGATATCTGTGGTGGTGTGTACTGTCTGCTGTTCCACACAAAGGAGCAGGTAACTTCTCCCAGAAACTACCAGCAGCGAATCGCGTCCTCTTCTCAACGCAGAGAGCTCCTGCTGAGAAGAGGGTGGTACTTAACCTTTATTTTCCTACAGTGTAGCAGAGAACTTGAATAGGTGAAAAACAACTGTCAAGAATTCAGTGGTATGTGCTGCTGTTATTTTAATGTTTTCATTAAACGTGATGGAGCCAGATTTCTGAAAGTATGGATCTTGAAAATTAACCCCATAATGTAAAGCAGATAGTAACAGATGTGAAAAACGTTATTTCCCATATTTCCAAGATCTAATTATAACGCTTGTGCCATGACTGCAACACAATTTCAAGGCCACCCTTTGAGGTTGTTGCCATGTGACGATCTTGCATCAGCATCATACAAATGCTGAATGTCACCAGGAACGCTGAGAGACAGTATGCAATGGCTTCCTTTTCTTAGGCTGCACAAAACTGAAGATTGATTAAGAAACAGAAGAACTACGTGTGGATAGCTTGTGTGCAGATAAATAAATAATAAATAAAAAACACAAATAAAAAACATAAAAATAAATAAATAAATAAAAAACCCTTAAATTCATCAAAGCTTACCAACACAAAAAAATGAGAGAGATGTTGTCTGTAACAGTGAAGAAGTCAACTATATGCTACTTGCCAGGGATGTCTCTGGTGATGTGAAGTACGGTTAACCCTTTAATTCAGTGACTGTGTAAGAGCAGTAAATACACCTACCTGGTTGTTCCAGTGTATTCTTCCACTGTGCAGTGCTCAACTATGCCAATTGCAAGGAGTGCAGCTGGAATGAGATCGTTATGTCTTCGGTCTGTCACTACTTCTCCATTCCTACAGAGCTGAACTGCCTTTGATAACGAACTTTTATTTGCTGAAACATCATAAAAAGCTGACTGTGTGGAAAGTCATCCTGTCAATGCTCTAGCTTGTGACAATGCTCGTGTGTCATGCCAGGGTGTTCTGTCTCCTCAGCATCTGTACCTACATGGATGTCCTGGGAGAAGGGTACAGCCCCCATCAAAGCTGTCTGGGTATCCTAGTCCTCTGCAGTTCCTTCTCCATTTTCCCTTATTGCTCTGGCTCTCTTGTTCTCTTCCGCTGCACCACAAGAGTTATAAAACTCTAAAAATGTTAGAGTATGTTTTTTAAAAAAAAATTTTTAGGGTGTTCCTGACCAAATGATCAGGTGATCATAGAGAATGACAAAAAAAGCTTATCTTTAAATTGCCTGACTGCTTGCTTTATTTTTTTTTCCCAACTTTCATGCTGATTTCTCAGTGATAATTTGAAAACTTTCTTTGAAAAGAAAGTTAGGTTCTTCTGTACTGTTTGACTGCCTACATGCATGATACTGTCCCATAAATAAATTTTTGGTGCAGAGCTTCCAAAAGAATGAACACAGAAGTCAAAGGTAAGCAATATACGCACACAAAGTGAATAAGGATAGAGCCTAGGCTTAACAGTTTGTGACCATAGTTTCAATTTATTGCCAGGCATCTTCTGTTATCACACTGAATGCGAATGCTTTGCCTTTCACAGAGCTCTAATTTTCTTGCATTTGCTTTGTCTTCTCAGATAAAATGGTTTTTTAACTGAACCTAACCTGGAACTTCATCAGTTGACTTACACACCCCAGCATTTTCCTAGAGATTCATTGAGTGGTGTGTTAAGTAATGGATAAATAAGATCCATGCAAACATTAAAGATGGAGTTCATGTACGTACAAAAGAAGCCACAATTGAAAGAGTTTATAAATGGTCACCTATGAGGCACGTTGTGATCTTAGGAAGCTTCATGATCATGCAACTTCAGATTTGGACTACGGTCCATATGCTGTATCCAAGCACCTCAAACATCTTTGGTTTCACCATGTCAGGCCACTGTCTCAAGTTGTACAGTTAGCAGCCTGTCTGATTTATGTCCTGTGGAAAAGAAGTTTGAATCAGCTTATTAGATTTGGCAAAGGTAACTGTCCTGGGCATTAAGGCATTGCTCCTCTGAGAGGCAGAAGGAGACCCACTCCATGTACAGTGAATGTCCCTTTGCTATATCCAGCAGATTAAAAGACCTAGTTGGAGACATCTGGCACAAGTGGAAAAAGCCAAGCTGCTGTGCCGTGAAAATGCCAAGTATGAGCAGAACTTTGGAGAATTAAGTAAAGCTACTTAGTCTTAAGTACTAGATTGATATGCAGATCTGTAAGAGACATAGAAGATGTAAAGATCTCATGTCCAAGTTGACTTAAACTAGTTAATTTGTAAACAGTTGCCCTCAACCCTTAAAAGAGTTAGGACAGTACCATAATATACGTGAATGACTTATTGAATGTTTCTCGCTCCAAATGTGCTTCCTTCTTCTCCATCCAAAGTCACTGCTACAAAAGAGCTTTAAATTGATCATGGAATCCTGAATTCTACTTTTTGGAAGCTGAGTTTTTCACTAGGATGTCTTACATTAGATGCTCACAATCATTCAAGAAGCCTTGGCATGGTATGAGCTGTATTTTTCTCTCTTTTGGAATAAAGCAGCAGAGAATATTGAAGGCTACAGAGGAGTACAGTAGTTGGGGTATAATGTATGAGGGAGCATTGTTTCTATTTAGAGAAGATTTTTGGAATACTTTCTTAATCACTGTATGACTGTTTTCATGTATGTTAAAAATCTAACTATTATGTGAGAGTGAGATAAAGACAAAACAAACAGGCTGAAGAACCACAAGTAGTATGAATTGGTAAAAAATTAATAGTATTTGAAATGACTCAGCAAGTGCTATCAGGAGAACTGGAATATAGTCATAGTATAAGAAGCAAACAGAAATTACTTGTATTCATAGGCACTGTTGCTGTGTAATTACCAGAAGGCTGAGTCAAAACTGAGCAAGTCTGTCAGAAATTCAGCATGTGTCAGGAAATATTTCTTAGCTAATAAATAACGTGGCAGAAATCTCCCCTAAAGAAATTACCAGCTCCTTTGCATATCTGAATGATATGTAATGGGAATAAGTGAGCACAGAGTCAGCAATTGTGTGAAGAAAGAAGCCACATTATTCCTTTTATTTTTGGCTGTGCCTGGGGTCAGAAGTTCCTTTGTTCTTTCTTCACCTCCCATTACAGCAAACATAGTCTGCTTCTTTTTTCTCAAGGCTCTTTTTTACTGTCCAACTTTTAGAAAAAATGCAATACAGACAGACATTTTTATTTTATTTTAAAATGTGTCTGCGTTGGCTCATTATTACTATTTTCAGTACTTGCATGTTAATAAGTGTTGCCTTATCCTAAACTGTAATATTTTCAAAGGAAGAAAGCTCTTTAAAGAGGCAGGGTATTGGAGCTGTAATTTATTGAGTTAAAACTTCGAACAGTAATACTTAATGTGCATGCTGTTAAACTACTAACCATGCATCAAGTATTTACAGTGTATGAGGCTACTTATATAATAACATGCTTTGTTGTTTATTGGTGCTTCCACAATTTTGTATACTACTGCTTTTTCAGATGTGGAACATCAACTCCCTCTGTTTTGCCTTTCCATTTTCAAGCTCTTTGAGGCCATTGTTTGCTTCACATTGTCACTATTCCACCTAACACAGCACAGAATTCTTCTATTGGCTGTAGGTTTTTACAGCAGCAGTAAGTTAAATAACAGCAACAAGTACATGTGTAATGTTACATTTATAAGCACGATTCCTTTTACGGGAAGTATGAAACTGGAAGGGTGAGCAGAAGTATTTTCAGATTGCTGTAAACCACGAGCTGAACTGTAACAAATCCATGATTGCTTCATGGTTGTCACTCTTCCGTTCACCATGACTGTATGGAATTTCACAGCAACAGCAGGGGTAGGACTTGGATCTGTGTGCATCACAATCTTGGCTTGTTGCCGCTTGAGGAAGGGCTCTGCCTGCATTTAGTATTGATGCACGGGGCTGTACTAGCTCAGAGTGATATGTAGGAAAAGACAATTAATTGCTGTGTTAGTACCAGTACTAACAGAAGATCTGGTGGGTTTTATTGGCTTTAGGACATTAAATTGCTTTACCCTTTCCCAGTGGTTCATTTTACAGAAGACGGCATGAGAAGACGTGCATGACAACGGTGCTGATACTTTAACGACATATCTTTTTTCCAGTTCATGAACAGATTTCTCTAATTACTGGAATCCTTGCATGTAAGATGCTTAGGGATGTTATCTGATCGTGTGGCATATGTTTTCACATGAGACCATGCAGCGAGTGTGCATTTGTGAATGGGATGATATGATAAAGCATTGATAAAGCACACTGGCCGATGCTGGTAAGGAGAGTACTAAGTTATTGCTGTGAGTCAAGAATCCTATGACTTTCTCCAGTGCTCTGTTCTAAGGCCAAAAACACACAATTCATTCAACTAGTGTAAGAAAATATGATGTGGAAGCCCTGTAGAAGGGAACGACTTCACAAAGGGTTTTTCTGCCTCATTCTTTCTGCAGGGAATGCTCTTATACGTGTGTTTAGGAGAAACAAGACCTGCCCAAATGATTGGGCTATGATTACTTATAGAGACATGCAGGATAAGAGATGCGGACTGTTAAGTTCTCATCGTATCTGCTATTTTTTTTCTTGATTGGTGATCACATGGTGTTTTTGACAGCACTTTTAGTACTCTTTACGAGTTGACAGTGATTGCCATCTTGGCCTCTTCATCCCATTCCTTCTCAGTAAGATAGTAGGCAACATTTCTGATTTCCCTGGTGTCCTGCTTCCTTGTCTGGATATTTTTTGGCTCCAATCCTGTTCTTTATCTTCCTGTCATCTTCTCTTCGTGATTTTTGCATCTTGTTTACCTAAACTGGACCTTTTGAGAAAAAGCATACGGAAGGGCTGTTACCTTGGGAATTGTTTTATTTGGGAATCCCATCAATATGTGACTTCTCTTATTCCTTCTTTGAATGTTTATTTTGGTGCTTTCACAACACTTGTGCATTTCCATTCAAAATTCATTCAAACTGTTCTTTGTAGTCCTCTTACAGATACGAACGCATTTAAGCGATGCATGGGACAAAACAACACCTTTTGCCAATGCACAAGCAAGTTCCATTATCCCTTTCAGTTCTGCAGTCCTTGAAAATATGAGATGTGTCATAAAACCTACAGGCATATTCTGTGCCCTCCCTCCTGTTAAGAAAATACCAATTTAATTGAGCAAAGCTTCTAATGAGCAGAAGCGTCTGTGTTCCCTTATGATAAGCACAGCACTTGAAATTCGTGTGTCATGTCTTGTATGTTTGTCTTTTATGGCCCCTCATTAATTGGAATCTGCATGAAAAATAAAACCTTTCTGCTTCCTACAAATGCATCACAAAATAAGGAAAAACTAGAAAAAAAGTTACTGACTTTGTTTGCTTATTTTGTAGCTAGATCATCTGAGAGATGGAGGAAGAATGCATGTGTATTATATACAGTGTAGATAACATATTATTTAGAAAAAAAAATCCTTTTTTTAGGAGGTTGGAGGGTATCTATTTTTTTAAGAGGCATATCAGTGTCAGAAATGAGTGTTGTAATACCTGGCTTGAAATAACAGCTGATCTTCTGAGAGTTGCTCACTCAGTCATCTATGGTGCTGTGATTTTTATTTCTATTTTTTTGGCTTGGGCTGTTTGTTGGGGCTGTGAGCGTTCTGTTTCTTTGATTGGTTAGAGTTAGCTGGTTGAATTTTGTCAAACTGATGAAATTTGTCATAATGAACTGAAATAGGCTGAATTGCTGCTTGAAAAAAACACACAACAAAACAAAGGAGGGGGGAAGGGAATTATTTAAAGTAATGTTCCTCTCGGTAGAGGATTTTTTTTCTTGTAATGTGTGGCTGATAGTAGATCATGTTCCTTTTCTGTTTACAGAATCTTATGTATTCTGATTAGCCTTTAATTTTCTAGAGATGAGGTTACAAGAAGTATGTGTTGAAGATACTTTTTTTTTTTTGGCTAAACAATACAGAGATTATTTGAAGTGCGTGGAAAAGTATTAAAATTAATAAGTAAAAGATGCTTTTAATGCTTCTATAAACTTTTTATTCTGTGTACTGTGAGAAAGGGAGCCTCACTGGGTATGGCCTTTCCCTTCTGAGGCCTATTTTTGCATTATAATTTGGGTCATAACTTTTTAGAACCTATGTATCTGAAGCTAGTTGCTTATTCTAGCCATATTAATTTTAATTCTCAATTTGACACCCTTTAATTCCTAATTGTGAGACCCTGTTTTACAGAAGTATTAGGAACTTCACAAAATCTTGTGGTTTTGCTGAGTGTTTATAAAAGTGGCTCTATGAAAAGGCAGACTTCCCACATTTGTGTCTTTGCTCTTTTTTCCACAGTCCTGTTTGGGTATTGAAAAGGAAAGGAAGTAGTAACCTTACTGTAGTGTCTTATTTGCAGTACGTCTCTTCAGGCTGAAATCTCCCTTTCTGTAACTCTCCACAGAACAAAATCAGGTACCATCATAGGAAGCATGATGTAACTTGCTTAAATCTGTAGTCTCAGAACAGTATGTATCTTCTGTTTGAGACTTCAATTCTCTTTCCTGGGGCCATAATTCCACGTCACAGCGCTGCTGTTTTGACATAAAAATGTGAGACTTTTGACCGAATAAGACTATGTGTGTGTGTTTCTATGAGAACTATGTTGTAAAAGTCAACTCCATAATTCATAAAATTCATAATTCATCTACTTCTCTGTTTGTAAAGTAAAAATGAAACTATACTGCATCCAAATGTGGAATCCTCAGTGCAGGAGAGACATGGACCTGTTGGAGCGCATCCAGAGGAAGGCCACAAAAATGGTCCTATGGGTGGAATGTCTCCTCTACAAGGAGAGGCTGAGAGAGCTGGGGCTTTTCAGCCTTGAAAAAATAAGGGTACAGGGAGACCTGAGAGCAGCCTGTCAGTATCTAAAGGGGGGCTGTAAGAAAGAAGGGGACAAACTTTTTAGCGGAGTCTATCTGGATAAGAGAAGGGGGAGATGGTTTCAAACTGAAAGAGGGGAAGTTTGGATTGGATATAAGGAAGAAGTTTTTTGCAGTGAGTGGTGAGACACTGGCACAGGTTGCCCAGAGAGGTGGTGGATACACCGTCGCTGGAGACATCCACGGTCAGGAGGGACTCTGAGCACCCTGATCTACCTGTGGGTGGCCCTCTTCATTGCAGGGGAGTTGGACTAGATCACCTTTAAGGGTTCCTTCTAACTCAGAACAATTCCATGATACTATGATGGAAGCATTACATTGTACTAATTCTTTGTGCTCATGAACATGACATTTGTGTTTGTGTGTGTAGTGTGATCAGTGTGAACTTAAATCAACCCTATTAAATTGGAAGGAAAGAACAAGATTATTATTGTAATATTGGTTTTTAAATATTGTAAGGATGTGCTTAGTCATTGGAAAGAATATGAGTAGGAGGTAAAATCTACAAAAAATTGTCTTCTTGTTCAATACTGACAAGAAGAGGTCAGATCTAAATGATCTCTAGGTGGAGACTGTAGCCCTAACTGTCTCCCAGCACAGAAAGAACATATTTAATTTGCTTTTTGAATTTCATGAAGTGCTGTTTTGCATGCATTTTCTGTCCTAGAAGAATTTTTAATTTTGTTTGGTTTGATTTTGGACTACAAGTATGGGTAGTGTTGGAGTTTCCTGTACAGGCTGGACGTTGACAGGTTAGTTAAAGCAGGATTTTTTTCCTCAGTAGCTCTGTGAACTGTTGGGAAAATTATCATTTCTTTTGAAAATGATCTTTCGTTTCCCAGAGCTGTAATTTAGCACTGAATGTTGGACAAATGACAGGTTATAGGACTGCTGGCTGAAGAGACATCGTTTCTACTTTTTAAAATGTTTGAGAGGATAAAAACACCATGACTCTTTAAGTGTGACACTCAGGAAGTACTATGAAATTTCACCCCGAATAGTCATCCCTTCTAAAAGTTGGATGCAAAAAAGAACCAAACAAACCAAAACCAAAGGAGAACTGAGTCTGTAGTTCTCTGGCATTGAACGCAGGGAGAGGGGCTGATTGTGGCATGAAAGGTAACGGTTCTTTTGCAGAAGAATAACTATTAGTTAGGGTAGTGGATCTGGTCTTAAGTAGGACCTTTTCTTTGTACCTGGCTACTGTATGCTGTTCTGCAGCTGGCAGATGTCTCGTTACTTTTTATTGCCCACTGCTGTCAGAGAATTCACAAGCTTTCCTGGAGGCATCAGGGACGATCGTGCTCTTGTAGTCATCTTGCTAAACAACGCGACATCTGCTGTCTGTCTGTGGCATTGCAGCATTTCAGCGTGGGCTGCTGAAAAATGCAAGCACTTAGTGGAATTACACAGCTGACTTTCAAATGGAGCACCCTCTTCTTGGAAACTCATTTGTTTTCTTAAAAGCATTTAAAACTACAACATCAGGACGTATAATTTCACTCTGAGTTGAAATTTTTCTCGGAAGCACTGAAAGATTCAATACATCTAATTCCTTTCATTTCCACCTTTGAGGAAATAACTGCTTAGAATTGTAGATCGGAGGGGAAAAACGTTGTGAGTAAATAAGTAATTTTTCTCTACCTCCTTTGCTTACTGTAAGTGCAAAAGCAGAAAAATGCCCCCAAATAAGCTACCTTTATCAGGTACCTAATTAGCTGAGCTCCTGTGCTTCAACATAAGACAGATTATGAATGGGATGATGAAAAAGGAGTGCTTTTATAGCCTAATTTTTAGATGAAGAAAAAACTCACAATTGATCACAGCCGTTGATTTTTCTTGACAGCTTGTGAATTGTTCCTCATTAATACAGCTATCTGAAACCAGGTGTTTTCATTTCACGTTTTGAGTGGTTTTCAGCTTTTTCTGCTGCTTAGTGTGGTATAGCTTTGTCCATGTTACCAAATACTGTGACCTAGCAGGAGTGGATCTGTGGAGTGAAGTGGTTGACTGAGGATGTGGTACTCAAGCTGTATTAGTTTAAGGATTTTATGCTAGGATACTTCCAGTCTCGTGCCAGCAACAGAACACCCTTAGCATCCTTTAGCATGTCCTTCTGGGCTGCATCTTCTGCTTTTGTTTCATTGTAAGGGAGTTGGGTTTGTGCCCTTTCTGATTGCTTTGTCGTATAGCTCAACCTGCAGTAAGCAAGAATGCTTAGGGAGTTCATGTCAAAAGGATGAAAGTGGTTCTCTGAATTAAAATGCTGATGTAAACTCATTCATTGACTTCTCAGCTGGAGCTGAAGCTGCCTGTTTCCTTGCTTTCTTCCATATTGATTCACCAAAAGCAATGGAGATTGAATTTCTGGGACATATGTCATGGTAGCTCTAGGGTTTCAATTGATAATGTTACTGCTATTAGCATACTGATTGAACTTTTTACCCATAAACTTTTGATTTTATATACCTCCAGGTCCTTCATATCATTCATAAAGGGAAATAATTTTAGACACTTATCCAAAATCTCTTGATCTTAAAGATGGCACTAAAAACTAAACAGGAAATATAGCATGTCTTTATGAAAAAAAAAAATCCAAAATGCATAGATCTGATTCATTAATCTTTGTTAGTGGCATTTAGACAAGATTATTGAGCTACTGTGGTAAAATATTAATGAGAACTGAGGTATTGCTTAGAAGGAAATATTTTCACTTGAATTGGGCTGTTGAATGCTGCTTCTGACTTCACCGTTACACAGCAAACCAATGATAAACTCAACTTCTTAAATTCTACAGATTTGTACTTTAGGTGTCTGATATCTCCCAAAGACATGTAAATATTAAGACATCTAATTTAAGGATAATGATAATATAATTTGGATGTTACATGAGCAATAGAAGCACTGAGAAAATGTTGAGACCTTCAAATGAGCTCTGAAAACTACAAAAAAAAATATTTTTACTGATAAAGTATTTTAGTATCAGAAGTATTAAAATAATATTCTCCCATAGAACTGTTTATATTTCAGTTTTTCAAGCCTGATAAAACTCTATCGTTGCTGTGCAAATGCAGTTTTCCTCCTGAACTCTTTTGTGTAATTATTTGCCCGTCACTTTAAGTATTAGAAGAATGACACGTAGCGTTTGATCATATTATTGAATATGGCTTTGAAGATGACAGAAATACCTCAAGGTATATTGCACATTCAGCATTACCTCTTCTGAAGTATTTAGACACAAAAAAAAGACACAATTCAGTCTATAAAGTTTTGCTTTGCTTCACACTAGTGCTTTATAGTATTAACCTCGAAAGGTCTTACTGTGAATTCTTATTTCCATGTGAGTACGTGATAAGGTCTCAACAATTAAAGTATTACAGGATATTCTGTTTGATTGGATATAAGCTACGCCCGGCATCTGCTTACTAAAGTTTTTGAGCTGTTTGTCACCACAGGGTGCTTGAATGGCACCTCAGCATAGCTGACCTACCTGATCTGTATCTGCCAGAATTCAAGAGCTGCCTGGTAATTGCCTGAACGTGTGATTTACGTCCAGTAGCGGTTTGAGCTGTCCTTAAATAGGCATGTTCGTTTTCATTAATGCCTCCAGTGTTACTGCACAACTGTACAATTTTCTCGTGAGTGATAAGAAGGTGGTATTTTATGTCAACTTCAGTTCACAAAGTCCTCACACAGCTTTGGCTTTTATTTAAAAACAAGGAAGTTCCTGGCTTTCGTAGTTTCAGATACGGTTTGAGAGATGAAATTTTAATGCTTTGAAATCTGAAGGTGTTACTGAGGTAAAACAGACAAGCAGCACTTTATTCCCCTTCCCAGCTGGTGAGGCCCCTTCTTTCAGTTCCAGAACACTGAGGTTGTTAGACTATTAGTTCTTGTTGTTCAGTTACAATGTAGGCAGAAATAAGACTGATTGCCATTGCTTAATTTTTATAGGAACACATTTTATAGGAACACAGTTTTCTCTAGGGTTTTTTTTTCCTCACAACTGTATTATCTAAAGCTTCAATTTCTTATTAAAACAGTTTTCATATTTATTGTCAATTTCGATACATTTCACCATATCTTTGTTCCAAAATCCATTTGTAGAAATCTTTACAGAGATAAAATACAAGTTTAAGGTCAGCTGTAGCAGAAGCAATATTAACAAATTTATTTAATCTATTTAAGTCTGTTCAAAAAGTAAAATATTCCTTTAACCAATGTATGTAAGTTAGAAAATAAATTTCACAAGTTTTAGTATCTAGAATATAAGTTCGTTTTTCCACACAATGATAAAATGCATAAACTGTATGAAATACAAACAATTTATGTCCATATTTAGCATTTTATCAAGTTCCAACCCTTCAAGAATAAATGCATTTTCTTTAAAAGCTGATTCTTTCTAGAGAAATCAAATTAAAAATGATTTTGCTTGGTGCCAACGAAATACAAAGTCAGTCATATGCACTGTAGAACTAATGCATAGAATGCAAAAGAAATTCACTGTTAGGGTAGATAAGAGGTAAGAATTACAGTTCTGGCCAAAGAATCAGCCACTTAGGTCATCATTTACCTTGTAATTATAACATTATGTCAAAATTATAGCTAATGTAGGATCATGTTATTCTTAAAACTGTACTAGACATTTTTAGCATATTATAGAAGAGATATAAATAGTCTTCCTGTACTGAGTGGATCTGCCCTTTATCTCCAGCTTTGTCATTTGTAATATGCACAGAAATTGCACTTGAGCTGTCTTCGCCTGATGTACCAGAGCAACTTCTAATAACTGCAATATATTTCAAGTTTCTTTCAATGGCGTTGTGTAAAAAATACCATTTTGCTATTCAGTGTGGCTTAGCATTTCCATAACACAGTGCAGACGCAATAATTTTTAACTTTGAAACTTTGGGGCAAGTAAAGGCAACTTTCAAGAGCAAGTTATAGGCTCCCTGAAAAATAGTCTATGCAGTATGAGCTCAGCAATTAGTGTGAAACAAATGTTGGATCAAATTCAAGCCAATTGATTGCAGCATGTTCTCTATGTTTTCAAATGCCTTCCATGTAGATTCATTGTTGTCTTGAAAATGAAGGATTTACCTTCCCTTTTGGCTGTGCAACAGTATGTAATCACTGCAAGCATTTCCTATGTCTATAATCTATAGTTTTAATCAGCAGCAGCAGCAGCAAAAAAAAAAAAAAAAAGCAGCAACAAAACAACAAAAACTCACAAAACCAACACATGAACACATCCAAACTCTATTCAGCCATTTTTAAAAATCTTATCAATTGAAAAAGTAGCTAATGTATATAATCTTGGCTGCAAACAAAACTCATGGTACGAAGATCTATCCTCATAGCTATGGATGAATGTTTCAAAAAACAGTGTTGTGGAATTTGCTGTCAAAATGAGCCAATCTATGTGAATCACTATAGCTAATAATAATGTGATACATTTTCTATAATACTGGCTCTTTCTGTTGCCCTTCAGATAACTGCATTGTTATGTCCTATATTTTTGCATCTCCTAGCAACAAGAGCAAAGTTTTAAAAAGTTTTATTTTTAGAAAGGTGCTGGAATTGTTTTCACAATCATTATATTTCTATGCTGTCTTGCTGACAGCGTCTTGTGAGCAAACTCTTCTGCGTGAAGAATAATGAAATGTTAACCATGGGATTAATGCAGTCATAGAATCATAGAACCATAGAATGTGTTGGAAGGGACCTCAAGGATCATTAGGTTCCAACCACCTGCCACAGCCAGGGTTGCAAACAGCTAGATCAAGTACTAGATCAGGCTACCCATGGCATCATCCAACCTGTCCTTGAAAACCTCCAGGGCTGGAGCACCCACAACCTCTCCGGGCAGCCTGTGCCTATAACTTATCACTCTCTCTATAATGCACTTCCACCCTGATGTCTAATCTAAATCTCCCTTCCTTTAGTTTAAAATCATTTTCCCTTGTCCTATCACTATCTACCTGTGTAAAAAGTTGATTTCCCTCATGTTTCTAAGCTCCCTTTAAATACTGGAAAGCTGCTATAAGGTTTTGCCGTAGCCTTCTATTCTCCAAGCTAAACAAGCCCAGTTCCTTCAGTCTGTCTTCATAGGAGAGGTGCTCCAACCCTTTGATTATGTTTGCGGCCCTCCACTCCAAAAGCTCCACATCTTTCCTGTGTTGGGAGCCTCAGACATCAACGCAGTACTCCAGCTGGGACCTCGTGAGTGCAAAATAGAAGAGAACGGTCATCTCCCACTCTGCTAACCACCCCTTTTTTGATGGAACCCAAGATACCATTGGCCTTCCAGGCTGCAAGTGCACACTGCTGGTTCATTTAAAGTTCTTTGTCAACCAGGACCCCTAATTCCTTCTTGGCTGGGCTGCACTCCAGGAGTTCTTCTCTACTTCATGTAAGTACCTGAAATTGCCTCAAGCCAAGTGCAAAACCTTGCAGTTTGCTGTGTTGGACCTGATTAGGTTTGCAATCTCCTGATCCCAGTCTCTACTGATATTGTATCTGCTGTGAACCTGCAGCTTACATGGCCACTGGATTCTAAATATTGTGCCTCATATGGGCGTGCTAAAATATAATGCTTTACAAAATAGGTACTGTAGTAACAAAATGTATAGTGCCCAAAGCATTGCCTTTAGAGAGTGCATCCTGATCTGCAAGGCAAGAGGCAGAGAATGACTGTCGTTCACATCACTTTGCCCTTGTAGAGCAGATTGTCTGCATCCATGTTGCAGTGTATTCTTTGCGTAGATCTCTTTTGAGTTCCAAGACCTTATTAATTTTCTTTCTTTATATGATTTGGAAAAACTGCTACGGTTCAGCCAAGTGTATGGTGTGTTTCCTGAAGTATTGTATGATGGCAGTGCCTGAAGGCAGCAAACCTGCTGAGATAGTGCTGGGAGTTTCTAAAGGAGCTCAAAAAGCCAGAAGCAATCTCATCCATGCTGTCTGTGGGGAATGGTCCCTGTAGTGAATTGGCTTCAAAGCTTCGCCTAATTCTGCATCAGAAAGGCCTAGCTGGCTCATTCTAAAAGGAAGCCCAGGAGCTCCGAGATGTGTGGACTATAATAGATCACAGATCTGGAACATGCAAGGGAGCAAAGTTATTAAACAGTACTGTTACATAGGTCTTTATTCTAACTGCAGCTCCACTGATTGATTTAGCTTTTCTAAATATGTATTTCAGAAGTATTCTTTTTGTTTTGATAATACACGAAGTTAAATTTATATAGGTGTGCTTGTATACATGTTTATGTAAAAATATACTTAAGCTGTTTTTCCCTTTAGTATCTGTATCGGTGATCAGGATGAGGGGATCAAGTGCAGCCTTACTAAGTTTGCGGACAATACCAAGGTTGATCTGTCTAAGCGTAAGGAAACTGCAGAGGAATCTTGTTAGACTGGACAGACTGGCTGAGGCCAATTGTATGGGCTAAGTGATGTATCTTTCACTTGGGTTACAATAACTTCATGTTAAAGTTTATTGCCTGTGGGCTAGGGGAAGAGTAGCTGGAAGGCTGTCTGATAGAAAAGGACCCAGGGGTATTTGTTGTCAGACAGCTGAATATGAGCCAGTAGTGTGCTCAGATGGCCCAGAGGGCCAACATCATCCTGGCTTGTATCAGAAATAGTGTGACCAGAAGGACTATGGAAGTGGACTGTGGTCAGTGTATCTACGCTGATGGTAGAAGGTAGAAGCTGATGATGGTGTCTGTCTCGGAGCCACTGCTCTTCAACATCTTTATCAATGATATAGGCAGTGGGATTGAACGCACCCTCAGCAAGATTTCTGATGACATAAGGCTGTGTGGTGCACTTGACACAATAGAACGAAGGGATGTCATCCAGAGGGACATGGACAGACTTGAAAAGTGGACCCGCGAGAACCTAATGGAGTTTTAACAAGGCGAAGTGCACAGTTTGGGTTTGCACTTGGGTTGGGCAGTCCCAGATAGGTGTACAGACTGGGAGAACATTTCATTGAGAGCAGCTCTGTGCAGAAGAGCTTGGGAGTTTGTGGTGGATGAAAAGCTGCGTGTGAGCCAGCAGAGGGAGCTTGCCACTCAGAAGGCCAACTAATTGTGGGCAGCGTCAAAAGAGGGGTGGCCAGCAGGGCAAGTCAAATTATTGTCCCCCTCTTATCTGCCCTTGTGAGGCTCCATCTGGAGTACTGCATCCAGGTCTGGGGCCTGCAACACAAAAAAGATGTGCAGTTGGAGTGGGTCCAGAGAAGGGCCACGGAGATCAGAGGACTGGAGCACCTCTCCTATGAAGACAAGCTGAGTTAGCTGGGCTTATTCGTCCTGGAGAAGGCTGCAGGAAGACTTCAATGCAGTATTCTGGTACTCGAGGGGAGTTTATAAGCAGCAAGGCGGCCAACTTTTTACATGCTTTGATAGTGATGGAACAAGAGGGAATGGCTTTAAACTAAAAGAGGGAATACTGAGGTTAGATGTTAGAAAGTAATTCTTTACTCAGAATGTGGTGAGGCAGTGGCACAGCTGCCCAGAGAAACTGGATGCCCCATCCCCAGAGGCCCTTAAGGCCTTATTGGTTGGGCAACCTGGTATGGTGCTTGGCAGCCCTGCTGATGGCAGGGGGTTGGAACTGGGTAGGCTTGAAGTTTCTTTCAGCCCAAGCCATTCAAAGATGCTGTGGTTCTGAGATTCTGTGTTAAGCTCCTCTGTGCTCAGCTCTGGTGAGGCTGCTCCTGGAGCACTGTGTTCAGTTTTGGGCCCCGGCTGCAATAAATACACTGAGGTGCTGGATCATGCCAAAAGAGCAGCACTGAATCTGTGAAGGGTTTGGAGATCGACAGATCTTAGGAGGAATAGCTGGAGGAACAGGGGTTATTTAGCCTAGAGAAAAGGAGGCTCAGGGAAGAGCTTATCAATCTCTACAACTACCTCAGAGGAGGTTGTCGAGGTGTGGGATGGATGTCTTCTCCCAAGTGACAAGGGAAATGGAAATGGCCTCAAGTTGTACCAAGAGAGGTTTAGGTTGGATATTAGGAAAAATTTCTTCACAGAGAGGGTCATGAATGTTTGGACCAGGCTGCACAGGGAAGTAGTTCAGTACCATCCCTGGAGGTATTTAAGAAACATGTAGATGAGGTGCTTAGGGGCATGTTTTAGTGGTAGACTTCACAGTGCTAGTTTAATGGTTGGACTTTATGACAATTTCAGAGGCCTTTTCCAACCTAAAGGGTTCTGTGATTCTATGAAGGATCTTTTCGTTTTATACTATCGTTGAGATCTAATACATAAAATTGTTGCAGAAATTAGTCTTCCGTGTAGGAAACTCAGATGTGTTTCATAATTGCTTTTAAAGGCCTGAATATTCATAAAATGACTTTCAGTCACTCATATACTGTCTCACTGGTGAAGCAATTCTGTTCAGTCAGCAACAGTTTCAGTCTAAAGAACAGAAGACTCCTTCACCTTAATTGTTCTCTGAGGCTCTTATCCAACATTTGTCCTACTCTCAGAAGACCTACTGTGCAAGTTACTAGAGGTTAGGTTTACTTCTGCTCTGGATTTACATTAATGATGCGTAAAGAATCAGATTGTCTTAAGAGACACTAGAATGTCAACGCTGAGCTAGGAGATACATGTTCTTCCTTTCTTTCATTCCTCTTGTCTCTAACACCAGTCAGCATTTGAGCAAGTTCTTACATGCAGACGTGTCCATAACTGCACAGCCCTCCTTATCCATTGTGGAGAGAAGACACTCAGCATTGTTATTCTCTTTTCCTACTTTTTATATAAGATCTGACATCCACCCGGCTCTCCTGAAAATGATGAACTATAATAAAGTTTAAAATGGAAGTGTTAATTATGTGCATTTGAATAAGGTCAGTCTTCAGCATATTTATTTTCTTTACAGAGGACCTTCTAAGTATTTTATATTTATTATTTCTGCATCTCTGTCCAGTTGCTAAATGAAAGGTGATGACAATGATGAGAGCAGAAAGAGATTACGAAGATTAAAGTTATCATACAGAGAAACAAGGAAAAATTCATTGAAGTTCTCCGCAGTTTGAGGAAATGAGGAGGGAGGACTTAGAAACCCTATGCCCATTGCTCTTTTTTGGTAGAAAGACCACACCTTAGGGGATAGTTTCTAAATGAAGAGTAAAGGGCTACCCAAAATACAGGTTGGTTTGAAGGCATTCAACTTACTTTGAGCAGAGGACTGGATTAGGTGACCTCTAGAGTTCCCTTCCAACTTAAATTATTTTACAGTTCGATTGAAATGCTAAGTCCACACGTGAAAAATTTGGATTCTGTAGTAGGTGCTTTTGTCAAGGTCTCCTTTGGAGGCTAATTTCTAAGTTTTGTTCAGCTTTGATGATACCTTTCGTACTCCATGTGTAATGGTGTTTAACTCTCATGCCATTCTTGTCTAATACCCACATTAATCTCTATAGCAATTTTCCAATGTTCACGAATGCTCCTGTGTGAAATAACCTAAATCCACAGCTGCCTTCCCTATTTAAAAGTGACTGACACCGTATTATTCTACAAGAACTTTTCTTCTATATCAGGTAAAGAGAAGGAATTTGGGGAAAGCACCTTTCCCTTCAATTTATGTAGCACTCACTCAGCCTTATGAAAGCCAGGGGAAACAGATAATCCTTGTATGTCTAAATACTGTAGCACTTAAAAAAGGAAATACTGAGCCTTGACACACAAAGATTCCAGCAGTAAAGTTTCCAAAAAAAAAAAAAAAAGAAAAAAAGAAGCTCTCAACTCACTGTGCTGCCTAATGTATTTTGCATACAAGGAACTGTTGAAAGGTTGGATAATATAATGGACTCAATAAATCAGCACTGGAATTTTGGTGAAGACTTTGTTCTCTACTTTCAGTCACAGCCATACATATATATTTGTGGGTTTTTTTCCCATTTGCCAATGCGTTGATTATTCCAGTATGAATTTCCCAGTAATTCAAGAAATCTTTCTTGCTTTAGTTGCTCTGTTTTTATGTAAATTCAATGCAAATATTTGTGATTTTAATAATATTTAGGTTATGTGTAGATATGAGGTGTGTGGTACTTGTGTAAAAATCAGCTTTGTCCATTAATTGAGATTCAGTCCATATTTGTTGTGAATTGATGCAGGTTGAATTGACCTCAGTGTTGCTATACTGAATTACACTAGCTAGCAGTTTAACCTGGGATTCTCTGTGTGTTTCAGTGTGTTATTGTCTGTGTTCATCATTATTCATGTGCAGTAGGTGCAGTAGGATCACAGCTGAAAGTTCTGAGGATTTAAATCAAGTGACCTGTGGCTGCTTACAAAACTGTAGAATCACAGTATCATGGCATTGCATTTGAGAGGGACCTCTGGAGATCGTCCAGGCTGATACTGTGCTTTTAACAGTCATCTAAAGCAGGTTGTTCATGACCGCATCTAACTGTATTTTGAGTATCTCCAAGGATGGAGGCTCCACAGCCTCTGTGGTTGTGTCCTTACCTGGTACTGAAGAACCTAGATGTGCTCGTAGCACTACAGGTATGTCTCAGGGGTGCTAGACAGTGGAAAGAGGTTCCAGGGAGAACTCCATGCATTCCTGATGCTCTTAAATACAGAGTAATTCCTCCTCCTTGCCTTCTAGACTGCCCCTTCCTAAAAAGCTTGTATCTATCCATAACCTCAGTGCTGCAGGAAGGTACCACCATATCACTCAGTGCACTTTGCCAGCCTGATCTACCACTTTCTAATTTATTGGTAGCCTTTAATCTCCTTATGTAAAGTTCTCATGACTAGTTTGACCAGCCTGCTGGAAACGGCAGCATTTTATAAAAAGCAATTCAAAAGTGCAACAACTTCTATTTCCATCTGATAAGTAAGTAGCTGCTTTGAGTGTGCTACTAATCCCCAAGTAAAACAGACCTTTAATTTGAGAACCTGGATGTTTAATCATAAAGTTTTTGAAAAATATACATTTTCTTTTTAAGATAGGACATTTCTTCATGAGAGACATGGGTTTCTTTGCAGGGAAGAATACTTCATGTAATAATTGGTTCTCCTGGTCAAAACCTGCTTATGAATCTTTAATTTATTTCTACATTAGAATAGCTCTCTATACTGAAGATTGTAATAAAGTTAAACACTGCTTATGAGTAAGCATTTAAGTACTTTAGATGGAAAGCAAAATAGCGGCATCAAGATTTACAAGCGGTGTCAGATATGTTGTATATGGTGTCCTGCTTCTGATTTAGAGACCACTTTATCTTCCATAAGAAGATGCAGTATGGAAGAAAGGGAAATTGTGAGAGGACAAATGTATGGTTTTTGAAGGTGAAAGAAGCCCTGGCATCCTTGCGGGGAGATCTGTGATGCAGCAACATAGTGATGTTCCTTCCAGCCAAGAATGATATTCTGTAATAATTTCTTTGCTTTTGAACCTGAAATCAGATATGTAATAAAGTTGTGGTCTGAGTGTAAACCATGATTCTGGAGCAGAATTGCTTTACTACTGAATGATCCTGTACCACAGCTACTACTGCTGGTTGGCTGTGATCTCCAGGATGTTCATAGTTCAGTGATTTTAAGGTCTCAGTTGCAAAGACATTTTTAGTATGGATGGACAGTATCTTTTTAGCTTTCTGCTCTGTGCAAACTAAGTCAGACTGTTCTGCTCTTTGACTGTGCAGAGTCCTGAGTTAAACTAGAGAGTCAGGAAATTCTAGTACTACGCGCTCCTGTAGTTGAGGAGCTGAGCTTGGAGAAATCATTGTGAAAACAGATCTGAAAACAAGCATCATTCTTGGGTTGCAGTTGAAATCATACAGTGGCCAAGGCTTGTCTTTCTATCATGATTTGTTTGGTTACTGCTATCTCTTCTTAAAAGGTAGATTATTTTTTCCTCCTCATGTTAATGGTGACAGAGTGGAGGCTTAGAAAAAGTTTACTACCATATTATATTAAACTATGTTCTTTCTTGATATTAAGTATTAAAGTTTCAGACTTTCCTTCTTTTGAGCTTGAAAGGAAAAAATGAGGAAGCATCTTATTTACTTATTTCTCTCTGTCTGCAACCATACTACTGTCCAGATAGATCTCCATTCCTGCAATAGTGTTGCTTACAGCCCTGCTGCCTGGAAGCTTCTAGAAAGCTTTAGTTATCAGACCACTAACAGAATTTTCCTTGAGCCACAGCACATATTGAGTGAAGATATAAAAGAAGGTGTCAATCCTACGGGTCCTGTGAGCAATTAGCACAGTTGCAAAGCAGGATTCATTTGTGCTGTCATCTTACTAGCTAGTTTCTCTATTATAGATAGGACTATTTTCTTGTAACTCATTGAGAAACAGTAAATTTGGTAGCATTTGGGAACTGCTGTAATTGTTCCTTTAAGGTGGTTTCTGAGGAGGATGCTGAGTCTGAATTTATTCAGAATCCTTCCCTCAAGGCATGGTACCATAGAATCATAGCATCATGGAATGGGTTGGATTGGTAGGGACCTTAAAGCCCACCCAGTCCCAACCCTTGCCATGAGCAGACCTGCCATCCCCCACCTGAGGCTGCCCAGGGCCCCATCCAACCTGGCTTTGAATGCCTCCAGAAATGCACTGAGAAGTCTGATACAGTGGGGAAGATTTGCAACTCAAGCAAATTCAGGCAGTATGGAAGCGAAGGGAGCCTTAGGTTTGTTTCCGTGGCGTGTTCCATGTAAGAGAGGGAAGAGCTTGGTGAGGGAGAGTATGACGTTTTCCTTCAAAATGCTGTTTCTGTTTTAATAACTTTAGAAGTGGAGCATATTAGCAATGGAATGTTTATCTAAATAAAGAATTACAATTTAATTATCTTTTATTTCACTGTGCTGTCTTTATGGCATCAAACTTCCCTCTAATATGGTAAAAATGTCAATGGCCATGAGCTTCCAGAACTGGAAGACTGCAAAGCTGCAATCCTCTTACAAAATAAAAAGCCGACTATCATGGAGTAAACTCCTTATAACCCCACTTCAACAGTATTTTAAATTAACATTTGAAATACTGGCTAAGATATATAGCTTTTGTCTTTAAGTTATTATTATTTTGAGTTTGGTGAAAAATCTTTCTTAAAGGATGGATGCTACACTGGCACAGAGCCAAAGGGAAAGCTTTACAGCAGAAATTGTTCGTTGACTCTATGACTGCAAGTGTGGAAAAGCAGAAAGAATTAGATAACATTAATTGAAGAAACACAGCAAAGCCAAGGCACAGGATTGGTGTATAAACAGCTTTAACTGTATGTATTCATCTCGGTTGCTCTGAAAACAAACAGAAGATTACTGGGATAAGATTAACTGTAACAAATGCAAGAAACTGTATGAAGCGGTTGGAAAAGCTTTTTATAGTATAGCAGTTAAATCTAGTTAATTGTGTTTGATTTTTGTTTTCGTAATTATTTCCATTGTTCCACCAAACTCCTGCTGGATATCCGACATGGTCGAGCTGTCATGCAATAAATGGAAGAAGAAGAAAAAAAAAAAATAATTGAAACTGAATACCAGTATGATTAGTGTTGTGTTACATGCTTTAATATATGTGCTGCTCATATTGGTTGAGAGCTGCCTCATGCTTAGCTGAGGAGATAATCCTTGATTTAAAACAAAGCAACCGCTCTGACAAGGTAATGTGGTTAATGGAAGCGTTTAACCATATGCAAAGATAATGAAAGGCTTTCAGCTCACTGTTGCCGAGTAGTAAGGAGGTCATGAGTAAGCTTTTGCAATGAGAAACCCAATTTATTTTAATTCCCACTGCGACCTCTCACACAGGCATTGTCCAGGCTCTTAGCCTTTTATAGCATGGTTAATAACAATCAAGCTGGCCTGAGGTTGCTGTGTTACTGACTTTTGATCTGTACATGTGCAGTAGGTTTTATGACTCTTGAATTTCAGAAGTGTAGAGCATCTGGCTGACAGCACGACATACATGATGGCATGCCTACAGTCGACTGCTGTGGCTATTATTTATTTCATCAGATTTCTAAAAAATAATGACATCACACCTGTGGAGCATATTCAGTACATTAAAAATTGTAGATGAACACCCTGAATGTATATGACATCTGTGTATCTGTGGTAGAGGCAGAAAATCTGATTTTGCCTGGAAGAGTGGAGACCGTGTTTCAAACTGTTTATCTTGAGCTACAAACATTGGACAATAAATTAAGAGAATCATAGAATCATTAAAGTTGGAAAAGGCCTCTAAGATCATCTGGTCCTACTGCCAGCCCATCCCTGTGATGCTCACTGTGTCCCTCAGTGCCACATCCACACGGTTACGGAACACCTCCAGGGACAGTGAGTGACTCCATCACCTCCCTGGAGGATCCATTGGCTATTTGGTAGTTGGACTGTCTCAGCTACAATAAACTGCTTTTAAGACCCCTCGACAAGTAAGAGTGTGGAGGACCAGAGGATGCCGTGGGAGGGGTCTTAAACGCAGCAGTGAGCTGATGTGACAGAAAGGAGCACAATGCTGCCCTGTTCCATGCTCAGCCATTGCTCAGCCAGCGTTGTCACTTTCCTTTCATGACAGACCAGACATCAAGCTGAAACCTGATGAATTGAAAGAAAAACTCATTTAAGAACTGCATTATCTTCTTTCAATTTGTATGCTGGCATGTTAGGTAAAAAAAAAAATAAAAGTAAAATGTATGAAAAATAAATGATTGAGTAAAATCTTCCCTTTTAAACTGAGCATTTTCTTTACCATTCATGGACCTTTCATAGAATTGCTTATGAAGATTTTGCACATGATGCATTGTCTAGTTGCAAAAAAATATTCAGTAGATGTGGTGATTATATTCTCTGGAAACTAGTATCTAAGACTCAAGAAGCATTTCACTGCTTCTGGAACTTGGGAAGGTAGGTGGAAACTTCCTTTAAAATAGCTTGTGAATCTTTTCTCCTTTAAAGCACTACAAAATGAAGTACGTCAGCATTTACTAGGGTGATCCATCACACGCTTACTTGCCATTCCAGGAATTTTCCCAAATATCTTCCTAGTGAGCTGAAAGATGTGCATGAACATACAGAATGATACGACTGTGGTTTTTGGTTTGTTTTTTTTTTTTTTTTTTGATTAATTACAGTTTGCAAAAGACTGAATGTCCCACACTCCTGCCTTTCTGTTGCAACTGAATTGAGAATTCAGTGTTACTCCTTATACTTTCTTAACTTTCTAGGGTGTTTTACGTTCATGGGACAGAAAATATAGATTTCATCCTTCTCATTGACCTATTGACCTCAACTCTTTGAAAGAGTAGATAATAGCACGACAAGAGGAAATGGTTTTAAGGTGAAGGAGGGAAGTTTTAAGTTGGATATCAGGGAGGAATTCTTTACTATGAGAGTGGTGAGGTGCTGGAACAGGCTGCCCAGAGAGTTTGTGGATGCCCCATCCCTGGAGGTGTTCAAGGCCAGATTGGATGGGGCCCTGGGCAGCCTGGTCTAGTATTAGATAGGGAGGTTGGTGGCCCTGCTTGAGGTGGGGGGGGTTGGAGCTTCATGATCCTGGAGGTCCCTTGCAACCCAAACCATTCTGTGGTTCTATTCAGGAAGCTCATTTTCTTGGCTATTTAAAAGAATATGTAAGAAAAACTGATTGTGTTTTTAATACACAGCCTGAGGATGAATTAGTGCACTAGCACTACTATAATTCAGACTGTGTAGCCTGGGTGCCATTATCCTGAAAATTTGTACCACCTTTGTAACAGCATCATTTCAGGAACATTCAGTGTTGATTCTCTGGGCTTCATAGGTATTGTTGGTAGGAGCAGCATATGACTAAAGCACCCTGCATTGCAAAATGTTGCTACTGGAGAGTAACCCTGCTTGTGAGTTAATTACTTCAAAGATTATTTTCGTATGTATTGATTGATGCTAATGGCGCACTCCATGATGTTATAGAGATGGAGAAATATATAATTTCTACTTCAAGTAAATGATTTTGTGTAGTAGTTTGCAACATATATACAAATAGCAAGTGTGGAACACAAAACCCAGGAGAATTATCTGTGCTTTCAAGTAGTCATGTAAAGGAATCTCTTCAGAGTAGTTGTAGCCGCTGTGTGATGTAAGGAAAAGAAATGAAATGTAATCGCTATCCAAATTAAGTGAATAAAGTTAAGAATCCTCCACAATTTATCTACTAAATGTGTGTCTCTGTCTAGCAGAGTGTCTTTAATATCACAGCTGTTCATATTAAGTCTGTCCACATATTTTTTGCAGAATCTCTATGGTGAGGCATTCACTCAGGTGAAAAGCTGACACAATGGAATGCTTTTTGTGCTGGCTCTGGACAAATTATATTCCATTTTATCAATTCCAAGGTCAGAAGTGCTGCCATGTCTCTTAAACTGTAGTTTAAGAGGTTTTTTTTCTAGTAACGTAGGCTCTGTTGAACATTTGAGGAAGGGCTGTAAGTTTCTCTGATTACTGCAGCCTGATATCCCCAGCCGCCAAGTTGTCTCAACTTTCTTCTCCTGTCTATAATTCTCTTTTTTGCTGTAATTGGATTTCAGAATTGACTTTCAGGGCAATATATGCAGAGTTGTTGAGCACAGACATAATTTAGAGGCACACAGTAGTTATTGTTAATATTGTTAAAATATTGTTGAACTTTGTAGAAATGCTTTAATTACTGATTTCAGTTACAGTGCTAGTTTAAGGATGAACCAAAGGTTCCTGTTAGGAAATTCCTTGTTCTGTTTCTGTCTATTCCTCTTTCTCTATCATGTTTGCACACCAATTTTTAAAATTAGGAAACAGAAGCCCTTTCACACAAAGTCTGGACTGAACTTTTTCAACTTAATGATTCCCTTTCCTTTTCCAACTCTCTAGTTTAACACCAGCCCCTTTCCTTTTCCAACTCCTCAAGTTTAACACCAGCCTTTCTGTACTTGCTTTCCTTTAAATACATATATATATATAAATATATATATAAAGCAAGGTATGTAAAACATGTGCTCTGCATGTCTGCACTGGTGTAGGAATATTCATTTTCCTGTGAGTAAATATCAATAGATTATTCTGCCATCTGAGCATGTGAAATGCATAACAATTATTTTAAATACATTAAGATCCTATTTTTGCGCATAAAAATGATGATGCTCTTCAGAATCTCCTTTTATTATAGCATACAGCGTGAAGGTCCTCATACCACCTGTTTGTGACTAGGGAATCTTCCTTGCCTATTTTTCTTTCCCTTCTCTTTCATAAGTTCATCTGCATTGAGCATTTAGCAAACTGATCATTTTAACAGCACCCCTCGCCCCCTAGACTTTACCTTTCATTCATTCTTCAATCACTGTCTTGAGTTCATGACCACCTGCAGCCAGCTCATTGATTCAGTGGTGTGACTTTTGCTCTTTGGAAGCAGGTGAAGGAATGTGCGTGGATTTCTCTTATCTGTCCAGGAGCATCACCGCACATAGGCATCAAAGAATCAAGAATGTCTTTAGAGTAAATGAGAAGCGAGTACATGACAAATAGAGGTGACAATTCTTTGTGAGATCAGCTCAGTGTGTGTTTAGATGTTACGATGTGTTCTGTTGATGGTCCTGTAGGGGACTTCTAAAACTTGCTTTATTATTAAGTAGTTATGGGTAACAGTGAAATGAGTACTGCTTTGCAATTGCAGTAACACAGTTTTTGGCTTTCATCTTCTAACTCTTTAGGAATACTGGCATAGTCCTCATTTCTGTAGAGAGATAAGCTGTTGAAACATGTTTTCCTTTCCTTTTCAGGGAGTAATATGTGGGAGGCTGTGGACTATTTGCTTCCGACATAGGAACAGCACTGGGTTGGGAATCTGAAACTCCTGAGAGAATGCTGGGAATCTGCAGAGGGAGGCGGAAATTCCTGGCTGCCTCTCTGACCGTCCTCTTCGTGCCAGCCATAACGTGGATTTATCTGTTTGCTGGGAGTTTTGAAGGTAGGAGGGGAGTAATGGCTGGGTAAAAGCGTGTGTTGAATGATTTGCATTGGAGCAGGCAGACGTACATCAGGCATCGCTGGTTTTATTTAAATAAAGCCGGTTTGATTTGTGTAGGAAAATGGCTCCCAACATGCAGACTTCAACAAAGAGCTTTCCTTACTGTGTTCTCACTGCTGAGGAGCAGGTAATTGCTGTTCAGTTTTCCTCTAGTCCTTGAACTTAAATGCGACCAAAACTCCGATTTTCCCTAATTTATTTGACCTCTGTGTTTTCTGATTCCTAAAGGTGGATCTATCTTGTACACTGTAAGATTTCATTTCCACTAAAATTATTGTCTTATTTTCAGTTCTGCTCTTAATACTGTTTAGAAATGTTTAAAAAGGTATGAATTATAAAAAAATATGTATTCTGGGCACTTTTTACACAACTCCTGTTTTTATGGATGTGTGTGTGAGTCTTCGTATGTATGGATGGTATGGGTCATGGAGTTTAATTTTGTGGTATGAAGCAGGAAGTGTATCTATCTTCAGTAAAGACCAGGAAAACATGTACCTAGTATGGTTCTGTATGTTGTGAATTCTGCTAGGTGGGGGTCACTCATCTGCAGGCTGTCTCTTGTCCAGTGGCCTCATGGCCTGAGTGAGCCTCTACTCACTGAAACAAGAAACAGGTTCTTAGTTTGTGGAATGGGAGGTGGTGTGGTGGAACTACACTCCGTGAAGTAAACATTGCAGTAAAGAAATCATGAGACAAGGGCTTATACTCAGTGCATCCCTTAGTGCATGGAGGGTTAACAAAACTTTCAGAGTGCTAGGTTTGCCCAGCACTGCCATCTTCTAACCATTCTCCACACCTACAGTGGTAATGCTGCATTGCCCTCTGTGTCTGCAACCATGACCCATGCAATGATCCATGATTGTTGTTGTTTCGGGAATGAGTGTGTGGGCTTGGAGGTCAAAATGGAAATAGGTGTAGCCCTGCCATGCAGATTTTGGTGAGTGTGGCATGCAGGCTCTTCTTCATTGCTGGTGAAAATGCATTGCTAATAGTGGTTACTGTGTTGAAAAATAGCGTTTTGTAGCTGACAATTTCCTCTCTCGAACAGTTATGATCTTTGTATCAATTGTAGTTTCCATGCAAACAAATAGGATGCATTACTTTCAGAGCAACCTAAGTATAACTGTATCACATTTCCTAAAAAGTGCTTAAATATACACAGCCTGAACAATACCTGGCTGAGCAGCTAGCAGAGTGCCTGGGAAGTGTTCAATCTGGGACTTGCTGTGCAGCTAGTCTGCTTTCACCATACAGAGCAGCCAGTATGTCATTGTGAATACCCCCGAGATGTTCTGTTTTCATTTGGGGTGTTCTTCTGCAAAAGAAGACAAGAAAATAATTGTATTACTTCTGAGTCTTCTTCCTGCACAGGAGCTATGTCCAGGTACTGTCCAGGTTCTGTCCATTTGCTACTAACACTATGCCCTGTTTTAAAAGCTGAATTCTACGAAATGTTTTATGGGTTTCCAATTTAGTTATATATAAATACCAACGTGGCTGAAACCTGCAAGCACATGAGGCTGTTTTCTTGCCATTTGCCTTGTGTGAAGACTATTAGTTCTGGCCACTGCCTCTGTGCTTATTTTGCCAGAAGGATGAACACAAAAAATCAATGAATACCTGAGGCATATTTCTTTATAAAATCAGTTTGAATCCAGGTCCCTGTGGGTGGCCATTGGATGTTACACCTGGGACAGCTCTCCTTCCTCTGCATTTTTCAAGCAGAGATCTTCAAATTTGTGTATGTATATCAACTTGCAGCCATATAACAGGTAGTTTTTATAATCAGACCTGAAACAAGCAGTACTTTGCCTTTTCAGCTGTGTATCTGATGAACTTTTTTCTGTTCTTGAAGGAGTTCAGTGCAGTTAGGTGAGGTTAGAAAATGTTGTGTCCCTTATTACTTGTTACTAAGCAGCTTTTTGTTGCTTTTATTTTGTTTTTTAAAGATAGAGCATTTCATTTCTGTCAGTAGCCATGTTATTTTGGCAAGCTTAAAAACCATTTCTTAGTTATCTTAACATGAGGAAAGGCATTTCATCCTTTTAAAAATTGTTCAAACACAAAAACTGTTCAGCTTACAGTCTGATAAATTTTAAAATTCATTGTTTTAAATGTCAAGCAAGCTTCTTTTATGTAATCCTGGCTGAGCAATTTGTGCTTGGTTTCAAAACAAAATTGGATTCCAAGTTAAATTACAAGTAAGGGCATCTAAAGATTTTTAGTGCATATTGCTTACATCTCTGAATTAGTTGTATGTCAGGTATAAATATTTGCTTATGCAAATTTATTTGGTTACTTAAAATTCTGCCTCAATGGGCAGTAACTCTGTGAGCTCATTCTAGAATGAAACACTTATGGGATTCACATAAAACTGAAAATATATGGGGTGCTGGCTGCGTATTTGAACGGTAACGATCTAGCAGTCAGAACAGTGCTGATTTTGTTTGATTTTTAAAAGCTGAGCAAATGCAGCCCTCACCTTTTTGTTTTTAGAAGAATATTATGCTGCCTTATTGTAATGACTATTTTAATTGTGTCCACAATTGTAAATGGAGTACTGCTTTAAATTCCTGCGTGTAAAATCCTTTGTTTTTACAGAGGGCTCAATGCAGATCTTGAAATTTGCTTCTACATGCTATTTGAGGTGACTTAAAGCTCTCAGTGTGAATTAATCTTAAATGAAACCAGGGAGCAAAGCACATTACTGATTAAGAAGCCTTGCACTGGAAAAGGGCTGCAAGCAATGCAAAGTTATTAACTCTTTCCGTTATCTCTCTGTGGCTGTTTATTTTACTTTATTCTATTTTACTATTTGGCTGAGGGGTGATCAAATCTTAATTTATTGGTTGAAAACTGGGGTAAGTTAAAATATTTATTTAACCAAATAATAAGTAGCATTTTCCTAAGCTTGTACATTAATGGCCAGACAGTTGAAGCTGTTCTTCAATTTATCTGACTTCTTGGTTTTTTGCACCACTTTGGTCTGCATGATTAGTTTATGTATTAATGTCTTTATGTGTTAATGCATACTTGAGTAAAAAATGCCCCAACAGCATGGTACTTTGATTTGAAACAAGCAGGAGCAGAGAGTCCTCTGCAGCTTCTGGCACTAGGTGTCTGTGATTAAACACAGGTGCTGCTAGGAGTTTTCTTTTCAGTTCCTCTGGGTTCAGGTTCAAGTAAATGGTTCTTGTTACACTTTTCTCCACTGGATTAAAGGAACAGCCTTACTGAATTCTTAAGGTTGGAAGGGATTCCAGATGCTCTCTGGTTGAACTTATTTAAACAGGATCAGGTCAGATGACTTTATCCAGTCATATCTTGAAAACCTCCAAGGATGGAAACACAGCATGGCTGCTCTGAGCCACTTGTGCCACTGTTGACTGTCTGCTGGACTGCCATCAAGTGGGAGTTTCTTGCTGTATCTGTTTTGAACTTCCTTTGTTTATGGCTGGTGGTTGATGTCCCTCATCCTACACAGTGCATTTCTGTGCAGAGCCTGGTTCCATCTTCTTGCATCTGCTATAGGAACTGGAGCCATGCAGTACGTCCCCTGGATCACCTCCAGGCTGAACAACCTTGGCTCTCTTGGGGCAAGCAAGCAATTCAGCAAACAGCTTTGTAGGCCTACTTTGTTAATGTCTGTAAAAGCTGGACACAATATGCCAGATGTGGTCCAGTGAGTATCAAGTCATTTCCCTCAGCCTCTTTGCTGTGTTCTTGTTGATTGTTCCCAGCTTGCATTGCTGTCCAGGCATACTCCTGGGTCATACATAACGCAGTGTCCAGCAAGACCCCAAGTCCTCCCAGAAGGTGTAGCCCCCAACTTGGATAGAGGAATTCTGTGGGAAACATTAAAAAAAATTGCATCTACTGGTCTCTCATATTCACAGCTATAATCACTACGTCGCAGAAAGCAGTCAGGTTGGACATACGTGATTTACCCTTGGTAAATCCATACTAATTTCACTGTCAAGGCTCAGTGTGTTTCCTTTTACAGGTACTTACATAGAGCAGTTGAATCACTTCTCAGTTGTTTTTTTTTCTTTGCACTGAGCTAAACTAGTTGAGCTAGCTGAGTTGTCATGGCAAAGAATTTTGTAGTCTTCTTCTTTCTGCAGTTGTTTGTTTGTTTGTTTCAGAGCATTGGAAGCAAATGACTCTTCAGTACTTGTATCTGCAATGCTGCATCCTAAAGTTATTTTTTCTTGATGCGATTAACAATTACATTACTGCTTCGTTTTCATATATCTAGGGACTTCAGTTATTAGTTTGCCATAGCATAGCGGTGAGTCCACATTTAAAAACCTTTAAGCACTTTATTAGTAGGTCTATAAGGTAAAATATACCCCAATGTTATCAGTTCCGTTGGTGTGCTTTTTAAATAGCCTGCAAGTCTGTAGAAAGAAATTTTGTTTTCATTTTGTTTTTTGTTTCTGTTATCAGAAATGATGATGTCTGCTGTGAAAGTAGTTCTTATTTTATTGTGTTTGCCCACAACATCAGAGGTGGATGTTGGCAGTGTGGTAGTAGAGGTTGAATCTTCCCACCAATATCTCATTACTTTTTGTTGTCATGTGACAGATGGCAGCAGGGGCAGTCTGACAAAACGGTGTCCGACATGGAAATGCGTATGAAACGAAGGTGTGTCATTGAATTCCTCCATGTGGAGAAAATGGAACCCACTGAAATTCATTGATGCTTGCTGAACGTTTATGGAAGACCACGCAGTGGATGTGAGCACACTAAGGCGATGGGTAGTGTGTTTCTGCCATGGTTACGGCAATTTGAAAGACAATCCAAGCTCTGTGCAGCCCCGTGGATTTTTATGAGTGCAGCATGCAGGCTTGTTTATCAAAGGTAAAAATGCATAGCCAGTGGTGGCGACTATGTTGAAAAATACTGTTTTGTAGTTGTCTGTTGCAGTTTCCATGGAAATAAATAGGAGGCGTTACTTTCAGAACTACCTATGTGCAAAGCAGCCTCCTGCATCGCAGCTGTCACTCAAACACTGCCTTGAAATATTTATTGGAGGTTTCATTATCCAAGCTGTGACAGCAGTAGCTACTAAAAGCCTCATTAATCAAGTATAAATGTCTATTAAGGTTGTGAACTAGAATATTAAAGAGGATTTTGAATGTTATATAGCCTTAGAATGTACCTGGTTACTGTTGTTGTTTTTAACGATGCACAAGGGCGGCATAATTTCAGTTATCAGTTACTTTGAATGAAAAAGCTAATTGGTCCAATATTCTTAAATTACATTCAAAAGGCAAAGAAATAGAGTGGGTAGGATTGAGTGCGTTTAGAACAGAGAAGGGGAAACTGAAGTAATATGTAATGAATTTTCATTAGGAAGAAAACAGCAATTTCACTAACCAACAGTCGCTTCAGAAATGGCATCATTTTCGCATATATGTTGCAGTTTACCATCCCCTTTATTGTGGAGGTCAAGTAAAATGGATACTTGAAGTGTAAGTTGACATCACTGATTCCTCAGAGGAGTGTCCACTGTGGCTTTGCGCCCTCTGCACGTTTACCATTACGTCCATCTGACGAGATGAAAATACACTGGAGTTACCAGTCTTTGTGTGGCGGGATCCGCTTGAAGTTGGAAGCCCTGAAATGTCTGTTCAGGGCTTCTGTTTAGAAAATGTATCACAGCAAAGGAAGAATCAATAATGTAACTTACAGATGAAAACTGGAGGAGAGGTTGTTTGAGATCATGTAGGGTGTCTTTGAGAGAGATGAAGTTGAGTGTGTTTTTCGTTAGCTTCTGGACTAGAATTTTAAGATCAAGAGGTCTTCCTTCTTTCCTACTTTCCCGTATTGTCCTCTTTTCACTCATGTGTTGGGCAGCTGTCATTCCCTGATAGAAACTGTACTTCAGTCCAAGCAGTCTGTAGGGGTGATTGAAACCAGAGTTGGGCAAACACCTCATAAAATACAATAAAGTGAAATGAAGGAAGGCTGCAAATACTCATCTTAGTATTTAAATGGGTTGACTTTGATGCTGTTCATACTCTTTTTGTGTATGCTTTCCATAAATATTCTAGTGAATATGTTAATTGGGAAGACTGTCTAACAGGAACAATGAATATCCAGTTTTAATATTCATGGGAGGCAGATTTTGAAGTCATATTTGTGAATACTTGAATCAGACAACTGATTCTAGGAGTTCAGCTTTCTACAGTTAAGCGCCAGAAGTTTATCACATGATCTGTGTGCGTGATGAAAACTGCTTGAATTTTTAATGCTTGCAATAGATTGCTCATAGCAAGAGGCAAATAAGTAATTAATTGCTAAAATGTTTATCAGATACTTGCAAACGATGAACAAATATTAGAAAATAATCCTTTCACAGACAATGTAATCAGAAAGAGGCAAAATCTGAAATTGCATTTTTTCATTACGATTTGCACAGTTTGCTTGAATTTTATCCCTTGTGTGTCTCAACAGGATTAAGCAAGAAAATTTAATCCAATGTCCATTTAAAGTACAAGTTTCAAGCTCTGTATTGATCCTGTCTTTTTAATAAAGTTCTGAGAAAGGAGGTCCTGAAAGAATGCCTCTGCTTATAATAAGGATATTGCTATGGTAAAAGAGCCAGAACAGGACATCAGGAGATGTATTTTAGTTAAGATTGGCTTACTGTCTACCCCTTCTTGAATGCTGCTCCTGTGCGTATTTCCATCCTGGAGAGGTTTACTTCTCTCCTGTTATTTTTTTAGGAGATATGCTGACAGTTGTCACTTCAGCATTCTCTTTATCTCAGCTGCAATCAAGATATCTTCTTTAGTCAGTGGTTTTTACTAGCAGATCCCTACAGTGTAAAATCAGTCACCACAGTAAAGACCTCATGATTGCACTGAGTTGTGTTGCGCTATCCTGGGAAACTTCTCTTTCAATGGAACTCTTGTGATTTGGATGCATGGAGTACTAACAACGATTGGTTGAAGTGTGCTTTTGACCACAAGGTCTCTGCTGTGAAATTGGTGAATCTGATTCTTTGCTCATCATTTTTAGCATACAAATTCAGTATCACCAAAAATAGGTTCTGCTTTACGGATATGAGAACTCTTGCCTGCACATCTTGCAAGAAAATAAAACTAAGAAGCAAATATGAAAAAATAATAACCTTTTCTCCCTGTTGTATAAAGAAACATTGCTTTTGAGCAATGACTGGAAAGATGAAGTAGTTTGTATGGCAAAGCAAGAATGGCCTTACTCAGAGAAAGTGAGCCAAAGTGCAGCATGGCCATGAGAAACCTCTTGGAGTAAAAAGGAGTTGTGATGCCTATCTGGTTTTCTTCTTTATCCCTCTTTCAAGTAAAGTAAATGCTTGTGTTCCTGCAATACACTTTAACCTTAACAAATAAGGTCCACTGAAAGCTCAACATCCAAATGCTGGTGTCAGTGCTGTTTCCTCCTTAGCTTGCTAGAAATTCCCATTCTTAAACCAATACATTTTAGTCTCAGGAAATGCCATGTAACTTGCAAAATTGATCACTTGTTTTGTCATGATGTTGTATCAGATAAAGCAAGCCCAATATTGTTTCTTTGAATAACATTACATTACATAGACAATTGTTCACTTTCAATACCTTTCCTCTCTCTCTTTTTTTTTTTTTTAAGGATATGCTTATTTTTTCGTAAGAGTAAAGTAAGCTGTAAGGTTACTTTCTTTCCTCTCCATGCACCACTTGGTTGGATGGATTTTTTTTTTTTTTTTTTTTTTTGGGGGGGGGGGGGG